>NW_024108765.1:0-33002 GCF_013358895.1 Oreochromis aureus | reverse complement strand
ACAAACAGAAGAAGACGGCTGTAGTGATCGATGTAGCGGTTCCGAATGACAGCAATATCAGGAAGAAGGAACACGAGAAGCTGGAGAAATACCAAGGGCTCAGAGAAGAGCTCGAGAGGATGTGGAGGGTGAAGGTAACGGTGGTCCCCGCGGTAATCGGAGCACTAGGTGCGGTGACTCCCAAGCTAGGCGAGTGGCTCCAGCAGATCCCGGGAACAACATCGGAGATCTCTGTCCAGAAGAGCGCAGTCCTGGGAACAGCTAAGATATCATGGGACCCTCAAGCTCCCAGGCCTCTGGTAGAGGACCCGAGCTTGAAGGATAAACCGCCCGCAGGGGCGCGCTGGGTTATATATATATATATATATATATATATATATATACACACACACACATATACACATATATATACACACACACAGAACAAACAAAAATGTTTACCTAAAAATATTTCTGCTATGTTATATTATGTTATCATTGTTAATTTGGTTCCAGGTGGAGATGTGTGTGTGGCAGGTCATGACAGCGGGCCAGTGTTTGAAGAACAGCCGAGCAGTTTAATTTACCCTGAAGGCCTGACTGAAGGCAAAGTGACCCTGAGCTGTCAGGCCAGAGCAAATCCAGCTGCTGCTTATAGGTGAGTCTTACACACTTATTTGCTGTGGAGCCCACATTTTATAAAATGAGTTGGTCTTCAAAGTTTATTTTAGGTACTTACTTTGATTCCTATATCAAGTTGCTGTCTTATTTTGGTTTAGACTGGGGCAAATAATCTTTTGATCCCTGGTGAATTTGTACAGTGGGAAAATAAGTATTGAACACGTCCAACAATCTTCTAAGTAAATATATTTCTAAAAGTGCTTTTGACATGAAATTCTCACCAGATATCAGTAACAACACATCCAGTCCACACGTGTAAAGAAATCAATGCAGTGCCTTGTGATCTCAAACATGGTGCATATTATTGCATTCAAAAACTTGATCTTGAAGTTTTGGTGTCATCTAACCTCTCATCTAATCAACTCTAGTCTCCTGATATTTCACAGGCTTGTCTAAATGTTGTTCAGCAAACTTTAAATGCACTTCAACATGCTTTTTCTTTCAGCAATGTAGTCTGGAGTGGTGAGTGTGCATATGGCAGTTAAGTGCATTAGTTATTGTTTTCCTTGAAACAGTTGTACCGGCTGATTCCTGCAGCTCTCCACAGGTTGTCTTTGGCTCTGGGACAACCCTTGTAAAAATTCTTTTCACTCCTCTTTTGCAGGGAGCACCTGATCATGGCCAGTTTATGTCAAAATGATGTATGTTTTAGAATTGCATTTTGTTAACTTTGGACTGCTTCTGTTTTATACCTTGTGAAGCACTTTGTGATCTTTTATCTAGAAATGTGCTATATAAATAAAATTTTACTTACTTACTTCTTTCCACTTGTGGACTAACCACTGCCATCAGTATGTTTTGCAACAATAAGGTTGCAAAGACCTTGTGAGAGCTCATTGGTTTTACCCATCACAAGCTGTTTATTGTGTGCATTGGTAATGAGACACCTTTTTATATCCCTTCAGTTTGGACTGAACGAGCTGATATTAACTTGTACCAGTTGTAACACTAATGTGTCTCTAAACTCTTAGATCAAAATGTACTTCACCCAAATTTGATGCAAAAGACCTCACTGCTTTGGACCAGTAGGTTCGGCTATATATAGGAGAGGCAAACTGAATGAGACTCAGGCAACTGAGTTTTGAAAACGCCGGCTTGTGTATTTTTACTCATTCAGAAAACAAAAGAAAGAAAATTAATATAAAACATACAAAAACTTTTCAAATTAATGTATCCCTTTCTGGTAGCACTATTTTTCCTTCAGTGACAACCCTGTGGTACAATCACAGTAATTACTTTAAAAAATAAAAATAAAAAACCTTACCTGGGTCCGCCCTTCTAAATGTACAATCAGAGTTCAAGTTAAAGATAAACCACAATTTCAGTTACCAGAATCCAAATGGCAACATTCATGTGCAACTCCAGTGAGACTTTGTTAGCTGATTGCAACAACCATTGAGTTGGAAAAATAGATCCAACCGCCCACACCCACTTCCCTTCCTGTTCGGGGATGTATAGAGTCTGTGAAAAGTCCTTAAAATAAACCGTCTGTAAGTCCAGGGGATGTGTGAAGAAGGGGAACAGTAAGTTCAAAGTGGCATGGTGTGTTTTTGTTGCAGCTGGCTTACCACACTGCTGTGCAGCACAGAACAAAGTCAATTGGTCCATCAACGGGATTGGCTCGCCATCAATTACAGGATCTGTTGCAATGCATCGATAGGAAGGACAAAGGAAAAAATCTGACCTGTCAACGACAGTGTCATAGGCCATTAAGTTCCCCATATAATCACAGATCACAATTTGCTGTCACCTAAGTTGTACTATTTTGTAACATTACCCATGTTACAAATTGAAAATAAACAGTAAAACACATAATAATCTGTGCAACAGTTTCAGTTTCAATAAGTAAAATAAAGTTTTCCACAAAACACTGCTTACAATGAACTCATGAAAAAGGCAGATAAAAATGAACAATTAAAACACTTTGCTCACCGATCTAAAAAGAATGGCACAGGAGCGAGATGGTGCAGGAACGGTGAAATGATGGCCTCGCCTCTATTTCCGACCTTCCTCGACCAAACAATGTAAAAGGAACCAAACTAGTTACTCGTCTTAGCAGTACACATGCAATAAAACAATTTTTCATAAGCAGCGAGTGCTAACTCTTCTGTTTATATCGCTTTTTTTCCCACCTCATTTCAGTGAATTTCCATCTCTTTTTCCTCGCTAGCATACTCATGGGGATTTGCGAGAGAGGAGGAAAAAGCCTGTGCTCTCTCAGACGGAGATGGTGGGCGGGCACTGCACCACGTTACAGCACCTTATTGGCTAAGAGCAACCCACTTTTTTACGCCAGAACTCTTAACTCTTTCACTGCTGAACCTATGGCTTATTCACTATAAATCGAGTATAACTGCTAAAATTAATAGTCTTTTTTTTACATTTTGGTACAATTAATCCAAGCCATACTTAAATATGGGTTACACAAGTGTCAGGATTCACTGATCTGGCTGAATCTGTGATTTAAAATGTGATCATCATTGGATTCGTCCTACCATGTAAATGGGCTTGGACACAGTAGCTGATCTCTTACAGAGCCTATGATATCGTTGGGTGGATTGGCCCACTGAGGCCAGACTCAGACTCTGAATTTCAGTTATTAGTTTTAATACATTTAATACGTTTTTGAGTGTTAAGTCATTTCAGCCTCATTTTGACTCAGATACTTAAATTTTCCAAGATCCAATCGTTAGACACATTTTGTGCTTCTGTCCTTTTATATTGATAACTGAGCGACTGGAAAATCGCAAAATAGCAAACTAATGTAAAGCTGCCTGTGACAAAGTGGGTGAGAACACCACTTGTCTATATTCTTAGTTAACATTTATGTTTGATTTGGCCATATTTCATATGTATTCTGTAATAGACAAACATGTACTATCCCGGGTTTGTTTATGTTTTGCACATTTACAGGTTATATAATATAACATCTTGGTTTAAACCGTTTCTGACAAGTTTGTTAAATTAACATGTTTTTATTTCAACTGTTAATTGGTTTAGTTTGAACTTACCTTACCTACCTGTGTTGCAGGAACAAAAGGAGAAAAATGTAGTTTTACTTCCTGTATTTATAGCTTCCTGGTTAATCTGAGGTCACAGGAAGAGACCAGGAGAAGAACGGGAGAATCCTTGTAATTTAATAAAGCTAATTTTAGAGTGTGTTTATAGAGGAATGGATTTGTTGTAATATTTATCGACTATACACCGTAGAGTTTTATTGCTAGGAATGAGTAGAAGTACAGGTTTGAGTATAGATATGTTTGCCTTACTCACCCTAATGGAATAGTCCAGGGTGAGATTGTTTGGTTAAGTGGACTATTTCAGCAGATGAACGCAGGTGTTTCTTCATCTAGGCTGTGTCCCAATTCAGGGTATGCACGGCTTGAAGCACGCACACCACGCGTGCCTCACGTGCGGTGCGCACTACAAGTCACGTGGAAGTGCGAAGTGAGAGGCTTGTGAAATGGGACGGTCTAGCCTTCGTTGCGCTGTTCAGGTTGCCTAGCAACCATGATACTAACCGCTGAGAAATGTTTCATACAGCTTTGTGTGACAGAAATGAAGGAGAAAAATGTTTTGTTGGTCATTCATTTTGTCATGACATCACTTTTGATTAGTTGAGTATCTGAGGCTGAGACCACAGGACTGTAAACATGATAGTTGGGCTTCATTTCTGTACTGAACAGTCATTTCAAGATTAGTTAGTAAATAACAATTAGCTAATGTTGTTCATGAGACTAAAGTCATCTCACTGTGGTAATGTTAATATAATATGGACAATATTATATGTATTGTCAGATTATATATATATATATATATATATATATATATATATATATATATATATATATATATATATATATATATATGAGCTTGAACTCTGGGTCGAAGATGCAAGTAGCAGTTATTTATATTTCCTATCACCTTAAATCTTCACTCAAAGACAAGTATCTCTGACAGTGTATATACAGATGTATTATATATAAGAGACAAACATTGTTCTTTCAATATGCTGGCATTACTAAATTTGGCTCAATGCTTATATATATGTGTAAAAGAAAATGTACGAGCTGTGATAACTGTTTCTGATAGAATGAAGAGTAGACTGATATATGAAATATTCCTTTATTGGGTGAGAAAAATCAGACCATGTCATAACTGCTTTAAGTCATACAGAATAGATATCAGAGCCTTAAACAGGCTGACTTCTGCTAAATGGGTCAAACTGGGCAGAAAGTCTACAAACACATAACATCCTTATAGAATATGATGTAACACTATAGATCAACTTACCTCAGAATATATAAAGCATATAAACAATTACAGCAATATGATGCAACAAACACAGCAGTGCCACTAATCCAAAATACTCAAAGCTTCATAGAACTGAAACAAACATTTATTGTTAGCTCCATTCTGCTGCTGATACATACTTTAGGTTTCTGAATATTAAACTTGTTGCTGCCTTTCATAGTGTGTAACTTGAAGGGCCTGAGTACTTTCTCCCACACTGAAAACACTGGGATGATAACATTATTTGAACATTACCTAATAAGACTGATTCAGGACAGACAATTAGTTATTCTAAACTTTCCTAGCAGTCCTTCACAAACAGGGAACAGTCTGTCTATTCTCTCATCTGTCAGCTGCTGCTGGCTCTTCCTCCTCCTCTTCCTCACACACTGCTGAGTTTGTCCTGGTGGATCATCAGGGGCAAAGCCTCACAGATGATGTGCAGCAGTGGGTCCCTCAGTCTGTCCTCACTCTGGACACTTGCAGTTGTCACACATGGAAATCAAATGTGTGATAAGCTGCAGGATTCAAACACAAGCGTAACTTATAAATACATGTTCATACTTTTATTCCACAATCAGAGAGAAAGAAACAGAGAGAGTGCAGGACAGACAGACAGGTGACAGTCTCAGGTGTACACACTGCTACAAAACAGCACAAGAGAAGGAGGATTTAGTGTTTGTGTTATTACAGTGCTAAACAAGAAGAGTTCCCAGATGGTCCAGTGGACACATGTGTGACTCCTGTGATTAAAGCATCTTTCTTTCAGCTTAACGAGTGAACCGTCAGCTCGTTCAAACACACGTTAAAGTCCGCTTTGCTCGACACCACCGAACAGAGGCAGCAATATAACATAGCTAACATTAACAGTGCAGTGAATCCTGCTTGTGCCGTCATATTCAGGACTGCAAACCGAGCAGCATCACTGACTTTCAGCTTGTTGTGTTTGTGGATATATGACTGACTTTAATTATCCATAAAATCATCACATTCTCTGTAAGATTAAGGTCAACTATATATATATTTAGTAGAGGCTTTAAAACCAAATTACCGCTTAAAGTACAAAACATCGCTAATGTCACATAACTTTCCCGACATGTGGCCAACAGTAATGTTTTAATGTTCACATAAATAAGTGACATAATACTCAGTACTTACTTTTGACAGTTCACTCTTCGCCGCTCCCTTCTGCCGTATTTTGCGCAAAATTATCCACACCCACCGCCGCTTATGGATTGTGGGATATATGGGGCCACAAGCGTGCACCGGACCACGCTTGATATTTGGGGAAATCGACGCGCATTTGGAGTATGCATTTGAAGTACACTTTGAATTGGGACAGCCGTCGTCAGCGTGGCGGTGACGTGAATCGCACTTGAAATGCGTGCACTTCAAGCGTGCATACCCTGAATTGGGACACAGCCCTAGTGGGGACGAGTCAGGCCATGGACAGGTTGTAGATGATTTTGTGGATTGGTGTGATGAGTCCTTCCTTTCACTAAATGTGTCAAAAACTAAAGACATGATTATTGATTTTAGGAAGTCCTCTTATAGCTCATCACCTACTATCATTAAACTACTAAAAAGTTCAACAAAGACTGTTCTTTTTAAGGAAAATGAGATCTTTTAATGTCTCATCTGAGATGTTGTCTTTTGTTTTATAGAAGTTTTATCGAATCTGTGATGTCCTTTTGTATCGCTGCCTGGTTTGGTAACCTGACGGTTAAGAATAAGAATCGGTTGGGACTTCTGGTAAAAACTGCTAGCAAAATTTCAGGGCGCTGGCAAGATGGACTTTTGGCCATGTACAATAAAATGTGCTTAGAAAGGCTCATTCTATTATTAATTGTTTGAACCATCCACTTCACAGTGAGTTTGAGTTGTTGCCTTCCGGCCAGCCCTTTTAGACTTCCTGTGAGGAAGACTAAAAGACTCAGTATTCTTTTATCCCTACTGCATCTTGTCTCCTTAATGGCAAATAACTGTCCTTGGACTTTCTATCACTATTATTGTCATTATTATTTTATATTATTGTTCTGTTTATTTTTATCCTGTTGCTAAACTAATTTCCCTTGTGGGAAAATAAAGAAATTGAATTGAATTGAATTGAATTGAAAAGGACCAGCTCAGTGTAGCTGTGTACAGTTTGACCTTAATTTCTGTTGATTTAAGTTCAGGTATGTTTATTTGAACCGAGTTAACTATGGAGTTGAGTTTTATTTGTTTTGTAAATATTGTTTGGTCACAAAATGGTGAATAAATCACTCGCTATACTGGACAGCATCTGTCTCCTGCCAGTCTTTAGCCGCTTTAGGTCAAGTCCTACCACACTGCCATTTCAGTCTTTGTTAAAATGTAAACTTCTGAAATACAGCCACTCCTTTATGAATGAGGACATCAATCGCAGAGTCAGTCAGCTGATTTAGTTGCAGCAGGGACAGGAGTCAGAGAGAAACTTAGGGTTTGTTTGAGAAAACCTGGACGTGAGTATGTTAGTGTCACAGAGTCTATTACCCCAGTGACTGACTCAGAGTTGAACTGTTTTTTCTGCAACAGGAAGCCATAGTTCCACCATCTCAGGTTTAACAAACTCAGTTGTTAGCTAGACCTGCCCAGCCATACTCTGTGACTGATCTGTGCCACATGGGCACACAGCTAATCTGTGAGAGCTAGTATTGCTGATTTGTAGGGGATCAAGTAGTTTTTTTTTTAACTCAGTGACATCCAAATCAGTTTGGATCTTTAAAGTAAAATGTTTCTTTCTCACTCCATTAAATGAAACTACCATAAAATGTGAAAGACTGTTGATTTTTTTATACTACAGGAATAAAAAAGATCAGGAAGCAGGAATCAAATGATTATTTCCTGCCATTTATCATGCAGGTGGCTTAGAACGGACTGCGGTTCCACTGAATTTGGACCCGATACACCCTGGTGGCTGGTACCCTGGTGATCAGCAGCCCCGACCCCATCCGGGGATACAGGCTCTTACCAGTGTCTAGCTATCAACCGTTGTGGCACCATCATTAGCAGAGCAGCCAACCTCAAGTTTGGTTGTAAGTAATAAAGACCTTTCAGTCATTTTACTTGTTTGAGCTGTCTGCTTTTTAACCCTTGTATGGTGTTCGTATTTTTGTTACTCAGCCAGTGTTCATGGGTCTGGTGGACCCGCTAGAGTTTTGGCTTTCCAATTAACACTATCAAACAATTTTATGTTAAATTACTCAACAGATGTTTACTTTATCCCAATTACGAGCCATGTGAACAGCAAACATGGTTAATTTTTACTTTTACCTTTGTTCGATCGCATTTATGAATTAATGTGCTTCTGCTTTTTGTCAATAAAATGTTATAAAAAAAAAAATAAAATAAGTTCTAATCAAGTGTACATATCCTTATACCATATTTTTGCAGGTTTTGATGGTATATACTGCCTAAAGAGACAACGGCCTCTAAATGGCATGGGTCTCACAGACCTGAACACCATACAAGGGTTAAAACATGGCAGAACAGGCACCAAACAAAAACACAACTTTACATTCTTTCTCTGCTTCTGGATCAGAGCCCACTGGTTTTATGACTTTTCTATGGTTTTTTCAGCATTTATTACTTATTTGTCTGCATTTGCTTGTTCTTCAGACCTCCATGACTTCCCTCCAGATGGCAGAAGTCCTCAAACAATAAATGAAGGTCAAGGAATGTTCTTGGCCTGCCAACCTCCTCCACATTACCCAGGTACCTCCTCTGTTTCATTGTTCTTGGAAATGATATTTTGTATATATATTCTTAGAGAGCCACAGAATAGTCCTGTGTGTGGCTGGAACATTAGTTTTACTTTTTGCATAATTTTCCTTCACTAAGAAAAAAAAGAAGAGTCCTGCTGCAGCTAGCCACTTCACCACTAGTGCCCAGGGCCAAAAGGTGATTAACAGGTCAGAGGGGCAGAATATGAAAGTGAATATGAAAATGAAATCTCTCACTGATACATTGTGACTGTTATGATTGTGACATTTTAAAGTGAAAGCTGAGCTGACAGAATGAAATGACTAAAGTGATTGACGCCGATTCTTTTCTCTTCTCTAGCTGTCTTACCGCTGGTTTCTCAACGAAGTTTCCCAACTTCATCAGGAAGGATGATGGGGCGCTGGTTTGTGTCACAGGTCACTGGGAATCTGTACCTGGCCAAAAGCTGAACCTAATGACACAGCAAACTACTTGCTTCACAACAATCAACATGGAAGTTAGCACAAAGAGCACATTTAGCAAGGCCAACCAGCTCACTGTAGTCCCCGATGGTATGAAAGACCTACAGCTGCATCACTTGTCTCTTAGCATCCACATGTATGTTGGTTGTTCTGCTGTCTGTAGTTGAGCCTAAATTATTACAAAACATAGGATAACAGGGTGTTATTGTTCACTGATAGCCCAGTGCAACGTCCACTTTTATATTAAAGTTGTGGCATTAGCTTGCCTGCTATCAGTTTGCTAAAGGCTGAAGCAAAGTTGATTTAGAGACAACTGCTGACTTTCTCTTCCCATAAGTAACCCTACTGGTCAGCCCGTTGAATACTGGCCAAAAGCCTTCTACTAAAGATCTAATTTAGACTGAAAGAATTTGGAATTTGACAACACTAAAACAGGTTATGGCACAGAAAGCAAATTAAGTGATAAGCTAATCTAAGAAGATTTGCTTTTCATTCCAGCCAATCCCAGGAAGTCAGCTCCAACCATTAAAGTGCGCTTCCTAGCAGATACCTATGCCTTGGCTGGACACACTGCCCAGTTAGAGTGCTTTTGCTTATGGAAAGTAAGTGTCCATCACAGAAATTGCTATGTAATGCTTCTTTACTTTTGCATAATGTGTCTTATATTATAGAATGACGCTGTTCAGCTGTAGTAATACATATCCAGGGATTTATATATCCTCATACATCAAATTTGTAATTATCACTCTCTGATCTTTGCACTCTGATTTTATTGACCTCTTACTTCCATCTCTCAACTCTTGCTTTGCTTTTCATCTTAAAGTCCAGTTCCAAAAGTGCGGTGGAGGAAGGTGGATGGTTTAATGCCATCCAAGGCAGGCCCCACTGTGGAGGGTCCCACCCTGACCCTTCCTGAACTCTCCTTTGACGATGAGGGCATTTATGAGTGTGAAGCCTACAACTCAGAAGGAAGGACACGTACCAGGGACGCATTAATGCAAGGTGACTAAAGGTTCTTCATTGTGCAGCAAAGCATGTGTAATTTCATTTTAATGCACTTGTGTTCATTTTATAGCTCATGTATATTTGTTTTTATTGCCTTTCTTCTTGTCCAGCTCAACCAGAGTGGTTGCAGGTGATGACCGACTCAGAGGTGGAGATTAGCTCAGATCTTCAGTGGAGTTGTGTGGCTGCCGGAAAACCTAGGACCCTCTGCACGCTGGCTACGCAATGGACAGCCACTTAGTACACAGGTAACACACACACACACACACACACACACACCTGACCATAAAACTTCTCCAGAAGGCATTTGGCATGTCCATGTGGCAGCTACAATTATCCTTTGGGACTTGAAAGTGTTGATTTTGAAGCAGAGAGATATTTCTTTGATGACTCTCAGCCCATCGTGATGATACTGTGGGCATTCCAGTAGATCCAGCTGGTGGCGGCCTCAACCCTCGGTGTTTCCTGTGTTTTCCTTAACATCCTAACAAATTTCCTCCCATGTGTGGTGACAGATTGGATTTTCAATCAGATCAATTTTAATTTTTAGTTTTTATTTATATAGCACAACATCACAACAACAGTTAACTCACCTACAGTACCCTACAATAGGGTAATGTCAGTAATGTTGTGGGATGGAGCTGGACTCCTTAAGGTGGTGTCTGAGAGACGGATGTTGTCCAAGATAAAGACAATGCAGGACAATATCTCCCACCCACTCCACGAGATGCTGGCCAGTCACAGGGAGCACGCCGGTGGGAGACTGAGATTACCCATGATGCACCACTGAACGACACAGGATATCATTCCTGCCCGTGCATATCTCTGTACAACTCCTCAATCTAATACACACAGTAAACACTGCAATAGTTAAAACCTTTTTGCACACGCCGCTTTCTTACTTGGTGATGTTGCTGTCAATATTCTTTTGATATTTATTTATAATCACCCTCTGTCATTTGTTGTGTTAGGGTTCAATGTTGAGAAAGGAATCCATAAATAACCACAGATCCAGGCGTGCAGCAATTTAGACGACATTTAATGAACACATGTGTGAGTTCAACAACCCAATCAGTATTGAACTGTCTTTACCATATTCAGACAACGGTTTTATAGGGTTAAGCTAGTACAGCCCCTTTTCTGTTGCTAGGCAGATTTAAACAAAGCATTACCGTCACCCAAAACCACAATGACTCTTAACATAGTCTAAAACAGAACATCTTCTTCGGGTCAACGGCAGGTGCTTCCTGTCAGCCCGCCTTAAGCTGTCGCTTATCTCCTGGGACATCTGGTGCACTTCCTGTAACAGACTACCACGCCCTGACTTTGCAGTTATAAACTCTACCTACTAAATGAGTCTATCTGTGTGTGCGTACATCGCAGTGAGGCGCGCGGCATGCTGTGTACCACTGCGTACGTGTCATGACCTCTCGTACTATATGTGTCTGTATGTGTGTCTCGCCTTAAATGCTCTCTTTGCTTTCAGTTTCACTTCTGCAAAGCCTGCAACTTCAAAAGCCTATAACTTCCTGTCTCTGCCCTCACACAGAAACACTGAGATCATAGAAGCATTAAAACATTTAAATTATAGATTCAACTCAACCGTTTAAAAGTGGTTCTTCTTGGACCTGTAATAAAGACTATAACCATATATTTGAACATCTGAATGCATCTAAATGCAACATCACTATTAATACTCGAAATGTTAATGATGATTATAAAAATAGCAGCAAATAATAGCAGTAAAATATTTCTATTCTCAATAGTTGATATTTATTATTGAGTGATTTGTATATCGTGCCATATTTCTTAATTTATAAATCTGTAACATTGTATTGTTAAATAGTTTGTTGTCTGTTTCTGTTACTGTACTGGAGCAACTGTAACCCACATAATTTCCTTATGGAATAAATAAAGTATGCTCATTCTGAGTCTGAATACAACAGCAAATCAGAATAACATATTTATGTCCAGATTCTAGAGCTGATCTCAGAATCTGCAGTTGTTTGAAATGGCTTCATTAACCTTCTGAATGGTATTCTGAAATTCCAAGACTTTAGAGCTATTGTAAATTTGAAAACAACTTAAAAAGCCTATTTCGTATACCTTTTAGATATACTCTGTGAATGGTACTCATGCACTGATCAGTGGTCTTTGGATCAAAGTGGTTGTTGATCTGTGGTCATGCAAATTTGCTTATTAATGATCATAAACTGATCTCACAGCCCAGTTTTCATTCAGTGGTGCTAGTTTCAGTCATTATGCAAATGTACATAAGGTTGGAAACCTGCAGTCAGCTGAGACTGAAGGAGTCACCTGGATGATGATGAAATGTTTCTCTGCTGAAAACGTCCAGATGAACAGAATCAACCTTTTTGGGGTTTATTAAATGGTATTATGGTATTAGGAACTGTGCCGAAGTGCTTCATATGTGATAGATTCTACTTTGTGGATGTAAGTGGACAAATTGTGTGATAGGCTCCAACTCCATCACTACCCTGGGTTGGATAGGTGGAAGGAATGGATGAATGAACACATGGAGTTTACTACGTGTACATTATTACTGGAGTAAAACTGAACAGTGAGGTCTCATAGGACATCGCACTCTCATGTGAGGCAGAACTTGTCTTTGTTGTTAGTCCTGTGGAACTTTATCTCATGTTTTGCTACTGTAAGATAGAAGCAAAACATAACAGAGGTTATTTTACTACTATTTCTTTTGTCTTTGCATGGTGTTTATGGAGGGCTATGAGCACATTGTGGCATAACTTTCAAATTTCCTTATTTATTAGGGGACTTCATCTTGATCCCAACCATGGATACTGCCTCTAAAAAGCAGTGAAAAAGGAACCAAAGCATAATTAGACAAATAGAAAACTGTGCTTCAGTTAATGATTCGACCTAAGAACACCTGGGTGTATGAATATGGCTTTTTTGTCCTTAATAGTTTAGTGTTACTTTAGTTATTTCTGCAAACAATGAACTTTATAATGCAGTATTGTACAGCATGCTTTGTTACACATGTCACAGATCTGTTTGTGCTTGTAACTTTATCTCTTCTTTACCTTCTTCGAACCTCAAGGATCGTGTGGAGGTGAATGGAGTTCATCTTAGAATCATCAACCTGGCTCTGGAGGATTCTGGCATGTACCAATGTGTGGCTGAAAACAAGCATGGCACCATCTATTCGACTGCTGAGCTCAGGGTCATCCAAGGTAGATAGAGACTTTTCATTTCTCAAGTCAAGCCAAGTAGTCAAGTTGTTATTGTCAACCAACAATATACACTCATATATAGTTGGATGAAATATCATCCTCCTATATCAAAGGTGCAAACTGTAAATTAAAGAAATTCAAATACATACGCATAACTATACAGAAACAAGATAAACTACAAATGAGTACAGTGTTGTACTTGAATAGAAATAGAGTAAGAATAGAAAGAATGAGAATAAATAAAACAATAACAGACAAAATGCATCTAACAACAATACAGAATTGTCAAGTACGGAAGTGAGAGGACAGTGTTATGTACAGTGTTATTTAATCCAAAGAAGTGTGTGGAGAAGAGAGTCCAGTGTGGAGGGGGCAAGTATGAGCTGGACTGTTTGGGGGAAAGCTTTTGCACAATCTCGCCGACCTGCTCCTGATGCTGTGAGTCATCTTCTGGATGGAGGAGTAAAAGTTGGAGGAGAGGTGATGGGTCAGCCATGATGGTAGTGGCTTTATGAATGCAGCATGAGGGTAAATATCCAGTATTGACTGGGTAGAAAGCTGCCAACGATGTGCTCAGTGTTCCACACAATCCTCTGAGGGCTCTGCAATCCCAACACAGTACCTGTGCTCAGTGTGATGGATCTTGTATTTCCAGCCTGTACTGTCTGGAATCTATCAGTGAGAAAGACGAGGATCCAGGTGAAGGCTTTGAGTCTGAAGCAGTTCAGTTTGCTGATCAGCTGTTGGGGGATGATGGTGTTGAATACTGAGCTGAAATCAATGAAAAGCATTCTTTACGAGGCAATCGCTGATCCAGGTGTGTGAGGGCCAGGTTGGAGTGCCAGTGAGATTGCATCGTCCATTGACTCGGGTTTGTGTGGTATGCGAACTGTAGTGGGTCCAGTTTGGTCTGATGGATTTGGTGTTTTGAAGCACTGGCACAACAACTTCGACTCAGGAGATGTTGAAGATGTCTGCTAGGACATCAGTCCGCTGGTCAGCACAGGCTCTTGAGCACATGTCCAGTATGCTGTCTGGTCCAGCAACTTTTTGTAGGCTCCACCTTAGCAGAGTCTTCTTTTCCGCGGGTGGCTGTGGCTCACTTAAGAGCAGATCAGCTACTGATCAGAAGGTTGAGTGGTTCGATTCCTGGCTCCCCCAGTCTGCATGCCAAATATCCTTGGGCAAGATATCAACCTCTAAATTGCCCTCCGATGCGTCATCGGAGTGTGAATGTGTGTGAATGTTTATTAGTTGTACTTGAGTTTAGAAGTGCTTGTAAGGAGTGGGTGTGAATGGGTGAATGAGGCATGTTGTATCGAGCGCTGGAGTACTCCGAGAGAGTAGAAAAGTGCTATATAAGAATCAGTCCATTTACCATTTACCATTACTGACTTTCACTGTCTCAGCATTTTACTTATGTCTGGTGTGATGACATAGATACTCGGTTTCTTGAGTTACTGGCTCGGAATAGGACTCTTGTTACTTGATCATTCCTAAAGACAACACAACAATAAAAGCATGCCATTACGTGGGGGAAACAAAACAAATTTCTTTGGATTAAAACAAACTGGAGATAAAATTTACAGCGATGCACCACTCTCTTTTTGTTTCCCTATCCTTGTGTGTTCTTCCGCTTAGTTCAGGCCCAGATTTCGGTTGAATCCAGTATGCTTATTCCAGCAGCTAGAGGGGGACAGGTGATGACTGGATTGTCGCCTCAGGCTGCTAAAGCCCCTCCAGTCTGTTCTGGAGTCGTGGAACAGAGTTGCTCACCAACTTGCAGCAGGTATTCCTCTAACTAAGCCTGTGTTACAGTTCATACTACAGTGTAAACAGCATGTATGGTCAACTATCATGGCCAGCAAAGTCGATCCTAGCACTGATTTTTTTTTTTTTGTGCACCTCATGTGGTATCTCAGGCCAAAGTGGGATGCACACAGATGGCTGCAAAAGAACATTGTTGCTTAGTCTTTCATTTTTTTAAGCTTATATTCCTGTGAATTCCATGAATAGCACAAGAACTTCTCAAACAGTTTCACAGTTAGCTGAGGCCTGCTCCCATGTTATTCTATGATAATGACAGATATAATATCTGTTGTTCCAAGCACTGAACTGATTGATTTGTATATTATTATTTTTATTGGGACTTCAACACAAGGTCCAGAGAGATGTTATTTGCAAGTAAAGGAGTCTCATCATACCAGTCAGAGGGAGCTGTAAGTATATCTAACCCATACTTAAAAAAACAATATATAGACAGAGACAGTTTCGTTAATTTTAAGTTTTCGGAGATTGCAGACAATATACAAAATTGGCTGTAATTCCATATCAGTTAATATAGTACATTTGTTAAAACACCTTGAATTAAAGTTTAAAGTGTTGCACTTACATCACGTATTTTCCGTACTATATAAGAGTAGCACTTAAAATCCTTTTCATTTTCAAAAAATCAACAGCACGTCTTATAATCTCGTGCACCTTATGTATGAATTTGAGTCGTTAATTACCAACCTCAAACCGACATTTTTAAAGTACACGGCGCTCAAAAATCTGTCAAAAATGTTTAGTACCCACTCAGGAGCTACGGTTAGCACCACTTTTACTTGATGGATTGGTTTGAGCATTACGGTTGTTGCAGTCAGCAGCCTCGTGGAGTAATCTGGGTCCTAAACCCGTCCTCTTCAGGTCCCAGTGTCAAAAGAACACTGGCACGGCATCACTGGAGACGGAAACCACTGTCAAGATTCTTTCATCTTTAATAAAATGATCAGCTGCCATGCTGCTTTACCAGGTGTGACAATTAAGTTAACATCCAGGTATCCATGAAAACAGGATTTATTACATTAAGCAGGTTAGCAGTTAGCAGGAAGTTAGTTCCACAGTTTCCACCCAAACATGATATAGCATGTTCTGACTGAGAGATTTCTTGAAAATTCAAAACGACAGCTCTGCTATCACTTCCAACATAAATAGAAGACAGAAAACCAAAGCAGCAGTGACGCTTGTAGGGTTACTGAAGTTGGACCAGTTGGTATATAATGATGTGCCACGTGATCGCTAGCTTGACACAGCTATGCTAGCATAACAAACACAGTGGAAGCTGGAGGATGTCACTTGGACTTTTTTTCCACTGGAGCAAAGTAAGCGTGAGGGGTTCCCCGATGGTTAGGGACAAATGCAACGTAACGGCAGGATGCTGTAAACGGACCAAACTTCAGTCAGGGAGAACAAGCTGAGATAATCCATCCAACAATATGAGGTTACCGTCATTGTATACTGCAACAACATACAGAATATAAACTGTGAGAGAATTCAGCATTAATACTGAATCAATGGTACGAAGCTGGAGGAAGCAAGAGAGGTGAGTTGAGTAAAGTTTGACTTATCGCTAACTTGTTTCACGCGTGTCGCAGTGCATGTATAGTACAAAAATGGTGATGAATTACATATTGATTATTTGATTTAAAATTCACTTTAGTGGTTTACAATTATACACCCAAGGGTATATGTAAGTTTGTCATCTCTTTCAAAACTCATCTGCAAATGGTGTGAATTCAAAGTTGTTTGACTTACAAAAATAAGGTTATCAAACGTTAAATTAAAGCGATCTATCAGGTTAATATAAAAGCTACTTGAGTATGAGCTTTTTTCGTGATTTACGCGTATATAAATAAAATTGAATTGAATTAAACCTAGAAGCGCAAGCTTTGGAATAAGTCTGTGTAGATTCTCAGTCATCCAGGTCGTAGTAGATTTAAGGAGCTTGGAAAAGAAACAGGACTGGATTCATCCAAGAGGCTTCTTAGAATCTAAACCAGTCCCAGGTATTGAGTTTCTAGTGGGGAGTTTGTCCCTTAAGAGTCGTTGACCTGTTTTAATCATGTACCACGGCCACATGAGCCAAGGATGGGGGGAAAAAGGCGTGGGTCACCAACCACCAGGGTTTGGATGTTCCTGGTGACCAATTTCTTAGTCGACTAAATGAGGAAAAACATTTGAGTTCGAAACCAAGAAACACTAAGAAAGATTTAATGGACAATGTCAAAATCTAATAACAAAGGCATTTAAAAAAAACGAATAATCACGTTTCTCTCATAATGAATACGTGCCGCTTAACTGTGCAGCACCTCAAGATCGCGTGCATTATGAACATTGCATGTTATACAATAGAATAGAATAGAATAGATTTTTATTGTCACTGTTACAGGAACAATGAAAGGCAGTTTGGCATCTCTCTATGTGTGAAGTACAGAATAGTTAGCAAGTATTACAATAACAGACAAATTTACATTTACACAAGAAAGATATGTACAAGCTATTAATATTATTAATCTGCAAACATATGGCATACATACATGTATATGTATATTTACATATATGCATGAGTACATACATAGACACATACTTCCACATACACGCCATATCTATATGCATACACACACATGCCATTTTAACTAGCAGGTGCATTGAGAGGTGCAAATGTGATCAGTGATATTGCACATTGAGTTGGGGGTGCTGTTGGAACTACACCAAATACGGGTTATAATTAAAAGCTGCAAGAAGCATGAGGGCCCTCGACCTGTAAGCGCCGACCCAGCCACGCCCAACACCTAAAAAACCAGCACGTCCAATCTGATGTCAAATGGATGAATTCATGCATTTAACCACCAGCTAACATTTCATCTCATTCAATCATGATTATAGTCGCCCCACTAGGTGGCAGCACTAACCATTACTGACAAATGGCATAATAAACATTTCGAGATCGAGTCTCATCACCAAGCTGCACCAACCTTTGGGAGAGATTGAACATTGTGTGTTTGAGTGACAGCAGATTTATGCTTTTGGTAAGTGATTGAAACTCCATGCCACGACATGACCACCCCGCTTCCCTGAACGTAAAAAGCTTCGCAATTCAACATCACAAAGGTCTTTAGACGCCACACACTGCCAGATCGGTCCAATCAGATGAAATCCCTTGAGAGAGTTCGGTCAGCACGTGCCTGAAAAGAGGGGAAAAATGGGCCAAATTTACACATTAATTTTAAAATGGCTGACTTCCTGTTGGATTTGGGATATTGCTCCAAGAGGACTTTTTGTAATATCTTGGTATCTCTATAAACTTACCAGGTTTCAGGCTCATAGATAAAACACAGAACAGGGGCTGTTGTTTTGAAATTTTATGTAGGGGGCGCCTGTGGAGCCATTTTTGCACTATTCAGTGAAAATGGTCACATAACAACAAAGCGCTCATCACGATTGGAGGTTTGGGCCAAATTCGAAGACTTTTTAAATTTCCAAGCCCTCAAAAAAGCCATTTCATTTTTCTTCATGGTGAACCGTTGCACACCAGGGTGCGCCCGTTCAGTTTAAAGTCACAATTTTCCTCACTGAAGCATCAAGAGGACTGATGGTGATATTCACCGCTTTTGAGGTGGCCACGATGAACCTGTGAAAATCAGTACAACAAAATGAAAGACATGACATTTCCTGGTGCCACTAGGTGGCGCTCTGCATATTCCTGACAATGGGCATATCAATCTGTTCAGGGCGGGTCTGACATCATCCTGTAAAATCTGGTACTGATCAGATTGGATTTCATTGACACACACAATTTGTTTCTTCATGGCGAGACCTCAATGTTCGCATATGCTGCTGAGGTCACACCCTTCAGCGAAAACTCACAGTTTCTCTGTAACCCAAGACCAACTCCTTAAGGCTTTCCTGGAGAAATTTGAGGCTGCAGATGTCACCCATTACAATACTGTACCCCAAAGTGTAAAACATGACATTTCCTGTTTCACTAGGTGGCGCTGTCCCTGATGTCAAATATGGCAGTTGAAATATGTTCAGGGTGGAGCCTTATCATATGTGTCCACTTTGGTCAGGTCGGACAATGTATGACAGAACGAGAGGCAATAAGATTTTTTCATGGCGAAGTCATCGAAATTCGCCCGTGGCGCCCACGACCTCACCGTGACCTCGAAAACTCAAAAGCTCCTGCCAATTAACATGGCCCAGGTGTGTAGTTGACAGTGACCAAATATGAAGCTTGTACAATGAAATTCTAATGAGGAGTTCAAAAAGTTCGAGGCAATGGAAATGGCAAAATTAGAGCCAAAATGTCACCTTCACTTCCAAATGGCGGACTTCCTGTTGGGTTTAGGACATGGCCATAATAGACTTTTACGTGCGTCTCGAGCATAGATATGTGTTCCAAGTTTTATACATAGCAGGTCAAATGATCATCTCGCGGGGCTGCATTTCTCATTTTCTGGGTGGCGCTACTGAGCCAATTTTCCCTGGACATGTCTCACGACATTAAAATACGTAAATTTTCACCAGACCTGGAGCGTGTGCAAAATTTCATGAGTTTTTGAGCATGTTTTAGGCCCTCAAAATGGCTGATTCATTTGCAATAATAATAATAATAATAATAATAATAATAATAATAATAATAATAATAATAATAATAATAAAGAAACAGAGCAGATATTAATAGGGCCTTCAGACTTTAATGCTCAGGCCCTAATAACAATAATAAGAAACAGAGAGATACAATAGGGCCTTCGGGTGACTTTTGTGCTAGGGCCCCTAATAATAATAAAATAATAATAATAATAATAATAGAATAAGAAACAGAGCAGATACAATAGGGCCAAGCACTTTTGTGCTCGCCCTACTAAAGCTGCAAGGCGATATGAGGGCCCTCGCACTTCGCACGTCAAGCCAAGCCCAACACCTAAAACCAGCACTTCCGATCTGATGTCACATTGATGGAATTCATGCCTAGAACCACCAGCTAAAAATTTCATCTCATTCAACCATTATTATAGTCGTCCCACTAGGTGGCGCTCTAACCATTACTGACAAATGGCATAACAAACATTTCCGACCTCGAGTCTCATCACGCCATGAACTTTGGGAGAGATTGGACATTGTGTTTTTGAGCGACAGCAGGTTACTGCTTTTGGCAGTGATTGAAACTCCACGTGCCGCCATGACCACCCCTGTTTCCCTGAACGTAAAAGCTTCGCAATTTAACATCACAAAGGTCTTTAGATTCCACACACAGGAGATCGGCGTAAATCTGATGAAATCCCTTGGAGGAGTTCACCAAAGTATGAGGCCTGAAAAGAGGCGAAAATGTCGCCAAATTTACACCTTAATTTTAAAATGGCTGACTTCCTGTTGATTTGGGATATTGCTCAAGAGACTTTTTTTTGTACATCTTGATATCCTCAATAAGCTTACCAGGTTTCAAACTCATACATAAAACACAGAGCAGGGCTGTTGTTTTGAAATTTTGTAGGGGGCGCTGTGGAGCCATTTTGCACTATTCAAGGAAAATGAACATATAAAAGAAATCCCTCATCACATTAGAGGTGTGGGCCAAATTTCAAGACTTTTTTAAACTTTTCAAGCCCCTCAAAAGCCACTTCATCTTTCATGGTGAACTGCGCTGCCACCAGGGTGCGCCGCTCAGTTTATAGTCACAATTTTCTCACTGAAGCATCAAGAGGGACTGATGGTGATATTCACCGCTTTTGAGGTGGCCACGATGAACCTGTGAAAATCAGTACAACAAAATGAAAGACATGACATTTCCTGGTGCCACTAGGTGGCGCTCTACGTATTCCTGACAATGGGCATATCAATCTGTTCAGGGCGGGTCTGACATCATCCCTGTAAAATCTGGTACTGATCAGATTGGATTTCATTGAGTTACACTAATTTGTTTCTTCATGGCGAGACCTCAATGTTCGCCATGCTGCTGGGGTCACACCTTCAGCGAAAACTCACAGTTTTCTCTGTAACCCAAGACCAACTCCTTAAGGCTTTCCTGGAGAAATTTGAGGCTGCAGATGTCACCCATTACAATACTGTACCCCAAAGTGTAAAACATGACATTTCCTGTTCCCACTAGGTGGCGCTGTCCCTGATGTCAAATATGGCAGTTGAAATATGTTCAGGGGTGGAGCCTTATCATATGTGTCCACTTTGGTCAAGGTCGGACAATGTATGACAGAACGAGAGGCAATAAGATTTTCATGGCGAGTCATCGAAATTCGCCGTGGCGCCACGGCCTCACAGTAATCCGAAAACTCAAAGTCCGCAATTTAACATGGCCCAGGTGTGTAGTTGACACTGACCAAATATGAAGCTTGTACGATGAAATTCCAATGAGGAGTTCGCAAAAGTTCGAGGCATGGAAATGGCAAAATTAGAGCCAAAATGTCACCTTCACTTCCAAATGGCGGACTTCCTGTTGGGTTTAGGTCAATGGTCCCACTGACTTTTTGTTCGTCTTTGGCATGATACACATGTGTGCCAAATTTCATACATGTAGCTAAAACGATGTGTTCGTAGGGCTGCATTTAACAAGGCATAGGTGGCTTACATGAGCCATTTCCCAGTGCTCATATGTAAAACCATTAAAATACAAAATTTTTCACCAGACCTGGCATGTGTGCAAAATTCCAAGAGTTTTCGAGCATGTTAAAGCCCTCAAAAGGCCCTTCTTTTGCCTGAATAATAATAATAATAATAATAATAAATAAGAAACTGCAAGCAGATACATGAGGGCCTCGCACTCTCAGTGCTCGGGTCCTAATTAAAGCTGCAAGCAGCGATATGAGGGCCAAAGCCCAACACCCAAACACCAAAACCAGCTCCCATCTGATGTCACATTGATGGAATTCATGCATTTAACCACCAGCTAAAATTTCATCTCATTCAACCATTATTATAGTCGTCCCACTAGGTGGCGCTCTAACCATTACTGACAAATGGCATAACAAACATTTCAGGCTCGAGTCTCATCACGCCTGCGAACTTTTGGGAGATTGGACATTGTGTTTTTTGAGCTTGACAGCAGGTTACTGCTTTTGGCGAGTGATTGAAACTCCACGCGCCGCCATGACCACCCCGCTTCCCTGAACGTAAAAAGCTTCGCAATTTAACATCACAAAGGTCTTTAGATTCCACACACAGGAGATCGCAGAATCTAATGAAATCCCTTGGAGGTTCGTCAAAGTATGAGGCCTGAAAAGAGGGAAAATGTCGCCAAATTTACACATTAATTTTAAAATGGCTGACTTCCTGTTGATTTGGGATATTGCTCCAAGAGACTTTTTTGTACATCTTGATATCTCCAATAAGCTTGCCAGGTTTCAAACTCATACATAAAACACAGAGCAGGGGCTGTTGTTTTGAAATTTTGTAGGGGCGCTGTGGAGCCATTTTGCGCTGTTCAAGGAAAATGAACATATAAAAGAAATCCTCATCACATTGGAGGTGTGCGCCAAATTTCAAGACTTTTTAAACTTTTCAAGCCCCTCAAAAGCCACTTCATCTTTCATGGTGAACTGCGCTGCCACCAGGGTGCGCCGTTCAGTTTATAGTCACAATTTTCACTGAAGCATCAAGAGGGACTGATGGTGATATTCACCACTTTTGAGGTGGCCACGATGAACCTGTGAAAATCAGCACAACAAAATGAAAGACATGACATTTCCTGGTGCCACTAGGTGGCGCTCTACGTATTCCTGACAATGGGCATATCAATCTGTTCAGGGCGGGTCTGACATCATCCCTGTAAAATCTGGTACTGATCAGATTGGATTTCATTGAGTTACACTAATTTGTTTCTTCATGGCGAGACCTCAATGTTCGCCATGCTGCTGGGGTCACACCCTTCAGCGAAAACTCACAGTTTTCTGTAACCCAAGACCAACTCCTAAGGCTTTCCTGGAGAAATTTGAGGCTGCAGATGTCACCCATTACAATACTGTACCCCAAAGTGTAAAACATGACATTTCCTGTTCCCACTAGGTGGCGCTGTCCCTGATGTCAAATATGGCAGTTGAAATATGTTTCAGGGGTGGAGCCTTATCATATGTGTCCACTTTGGTCAAGGTCGGACAATGTATGACAGAACGAGAGGCAATAAGATTTTCATGGCGAAGTCATCGAAATTCGCCGTGGCGCCCACGGCCTCACCAGTAACCCGAAAACTCAAAAGCTCCGCAATTTAACATGGCCCAGGTGTGTAGTTGACACTGACCAAATATGAAGCTTAAACGATGAAATTCCAATGAGGAGTTCTTAAAAGTTCGAGGCATGGAAATGGCAAAATTAGAGCCAAAATGTCACCTTCACTTCAAATGGCGGACTTCCTGTTGGGTTTAGGACATGGCCATAATAGACTTTTTATGTGCGTCTCCAACGCTAGATATGTGTTCCAAGTTTCATACATGTAGGTCATACCCATCTCGGGGTAGGCTTCTCATTTTTCAGGGCATAGGTGGCGCTACTGAGCCAATTTTCCCTGGACATGTCTATGGACATTAAAATACAAAATTTTTCACCAGACCTGGCATGTGTGCAAATTTCATGAGTTTTCGAGCATGTTTAGGCCTGAATAATAATAATAATAATAATAATAATAATAATAATAGCCGGATATAATAGGCCTTCAAGACCAGAGGAGTGCTCGGGCCCCATTAATAATATGGTAATAATTAAAGCTGCAAGAAGCGATGTTATGAGGGCCCTCGCACCTCAAGCGCGTCCGAGCCAAGCCCAACACCTAAAACCAGCGCTTCCGATCTGATGTCACATTGATGGAATTCATGCATTTAACCACCAGCTAAAATTTCATCTCATTCAACCATTATTATAGTCGTCCCACTAGGTGGCGCCTAACCATTACTGACAAATGGCATAACAAACATTTCCCGAGCTCGAGTCTCATCACGCCTCGACCTTTGGGAGAGATTGGACATTGTGTTTTTGAGCGACAGCAGGTTACTGCTTTTTGGCGAAGTGATTGAAACTCCACGTGCCGCCATGACCACCCGCTTCCTGAACGTAAAAAGCTTCAAATTTAACATCACAAAGGTCTTTAGATTCCACACACAGGAGATCACGTAAATCTAATGAAATCCCTTGGAGGAGTTCACAAAGTATGAGGCCTGAAAAGAGGGGAAAATGTCGCCAAATTTACACATTAATTTTAAATGGCTGACTTCCTGTTGGATTTGGGATATTGCTCCAAGAGACTTTTTGTACATCTTGATATCTCCAATAAGCTTGCCAGGTTTCAAACTCATACATAAAACACAGAGCAGGGGCTGTTGTTTTGAAATTTTGTAGGGGGCGCTGTGGAGCCATTTTGCGCTGTTCAAGGAAAATGAACATATAAAAAAAAATCCTCATCACATTAGAGGTGTGCGCCAAATTTCAAGACTTTTTAAACTTTTCAAGCCCCTCAAAAGCCACTTCATCTTTCATGGTGAACTGCGCTTGCCACCAGGGTGCGCCTGCCTGTTTATAGTCACAATTTTCTCACTGAAGCATCAAGAGGGACTGATGGTGATATTCACCGCTTTTGAGGTGGCCACGATGAACCTGTGAAAATCAGTACAACAAAATGAAAGACATGACATTTCCTGGTGCCACTAGGTGGCGCTCTACGTATTCCTGACAATGGGCATATCAATCTGTTCAGGGCGGGTCTGACATCATCCCTGTAAAATCTGGTACTGATCAGATTGGATTTCATTGAGTTACACTAATTTGTTTCTTCATGGCGCAGACCTCAATGTTCGCCATGCTGCAGGTCACACCCTTCAGCGAAAACTCACAGTTTTCTGTAACCCAAGACCAACTCCTTAAGGCTTTCCTGGAGAAATTTGAGGCTGCAGATGTCACCATTACAATACTGTACCCCAAAGTGTAAAACATGACATTTCCTGTTCCCACTAGGTGGCGCTGTCCCTGATGTCAAATATGGCAGTTGAAATATGTTCAGGGGTGGAGCCTTATCATATGTGTCCACTTTGGTCAAGGTCGGACAATGTATGACAGAACGAGAGGCAATAAGATTTTCATGGCGAGTCATCGAATTCGCCGTGGCGCCACGGCCTCACCAGTAACCCGAAACTCAAAGCTCCGCAATTTAACATGGCCCAGGTGTGTAGTTGACACTGACCAAATATGAAGCTTGTATGATGAAATTCCAATGAGGAGTTCGAAAAAGTTCGAGGCATGGAAATGGCAAAATTAGAGCCAAAATGTCACCTTCACTTCCAAATGGCGGACTTCCTGTTGGGTTTAGGACATGGCCATAATAGACTTTTTGTTCTCTTGAACGTTAGATATGTGTTCCAAGTTTTATACATGTAGGTCATACCCATCTCGGGGCTCGCATTTCATTTTTCTAGGTGGCGCTACTGAGCCAATTTTCCTGGACATGTCTACGGACATTAAAATACAAAAATTTTCACCAGACCTGACATGTCTGCAAAATTTCATGAGTTTTCGAGCATGTTTAGGCCCTCAAAAGGCGATTCATTTGTGAAAATAATAATAATAATAATAATAATAATAATAATAATAATAATAATAATAATAATAATAATACATAATTAAAGCTGCAGAGCAGCGCACTCTCAGTGCCCGGGCCCTCCCTAATAATAATAAGAGGGCAGATACAATGGGGGCTCACTTCTAGCCCAGATGCTGCAAGCAGCGTTATGAGGGCCCTCGCACCCCGCGCCGTACCACGCCCAACACCTAAAACCAGCACGTCCCGATCTGATGTCACATTGATGGAATTCATGCATTTAACCACCAGCTAACATTTCATCTCATTCAATCATTATTATAGTCGTCCCACTAGGTGGCGCTCTAACCATTACTGACAAATGGCATAACAAACATTTCCGAGCTCGAGTCTCATCACGCCTGCAACCTTTGGGAGAGATTGGACATTGTGTTTTTGAGTGACAGCAGATTACTGCTTTTTGGCGAGTGATTGAAACTCCACGTGCCGCCATGACCACCCCGTTTCCCTGAACGTAAAAGCTTCATAATTTAACATCACAAAGGTCTTTAGATTCCACACACAGGAGATCGCAAATCTAATGAAATCCCTTGGAGGAGTTCGTCAAAGTATGAGGCCTGAAAAGAGGGGAAAATGTCGCCAAAATTACACATTAATTTTAAAATGGCTGACTTCCTGTTGGATTTGGGATATTGCTCCAAGAGACTTTTTGTACACATCTTGATATCTCCAATAAGCTTACCAGGTTTCAGACTCATACATAAAACACAGAGCAGGGGCTGTTGTTTTGAAATTTTGTAGGGGCGCTGTGGAGCCATTTTGCGCTATTCAAGGAAAATGAACATATAACAAGAAAGCCCTCATCACATTAGAGGTGTGCGCCAAATTTCAAGACATTTTAAACTTTCCAAGCCCCTCAAAAGCCACTTCATCTTTCATGGTGAACCGCGTTGCCACCAGGGTGCGCCCGTTCAGTTTAAAGTCACAATTTTCTCACTGAAGCATCATGAGGGACTGATGGTGATATTCACCGCTTTTGAGGTGGCCACGATGAACCTGTGAAAATCAGTACAACAAAATGAAAGACATGACATTTCCTGTTGCCACTAGGTGGCGCTCTACCCCGTATTCCTGACAATGGGCATATCAATCTGTTCAGGGCGGGTCTGACATCATCCCTGTAAAATCTGGTACTGATCAGATTGGATTTCATTGAGTTATACTAATTTGTTTCTTCATGGCGAGACCTCAATGTTCGCCATGCTGCTGGGGTCACACCCTTCAGCGAAAACTCACAGTTTTCTCTGTAACCCAAGACCAACTCCTTAAGGCTTTCCTGGAGAAATTTGAGGCTGCAGATGTCACCCATTACAATACTGTACCCCAAAGTGTAAAACATGACATTTCCTGTTCCCACTAGGTGGCGCTGTCCCTGATGTCAAATATGGCAGTTGAAATATGTTCAGGGTGGAGCCTATCATATGTGTCCACTTTGGTCAAGGTCGGACAATGTATGACAGAACGAGAGGCAATAAGATTTTCATGGCGAGTCATCAAATTACCGTGGCGCCACGGCCTCACAGTAACCCGAAACTCAAAAGCTCCGCAATTTAACATGGCCCAGGTGTGTAGTTGACACTGACCAAATATGAAGCTTGTATGATGAAATTCCAATGAGGAGTTCGCAAAAGTTCGAGGCATGGAAATGGCAAAATTGAGCCAAAATGTCACCTTCACTTCCAAATGGCGGACTTCCTGTTGGGTTTAGGACAATGGTCCCAATGACTTTTTGTTCGTCTTGGCATGATACATATGTGTTCCAAATTTCATACATGTAGCTCAAACCATGTGTTCTAGGGCTGCATTTAACAAGGCATAGGTGGCGCTACTGAGCCATTTCCCCCAGTGACATGTCTAACCATTAAAATACAAAATTTTCACCAGACCTGGCATGTGTGCAAAATTTCATGAGTTTTTGAGCATGTTAAAGCCCTCAAAAGGCCGTTCATTTGCCTGAATAATAATAATAATAATAATAATAATAATAATTCAGCTAATAATAATACTAAAGCTGCAAGCAGCTTATGAGGGCCCTCGCACCCCTCGTGCACGCCGGGCCAAGCCCAACACCTACAACCAGCGCGTCCGATCTGATGTCACATTGATGGAATTCATGCATTTAACCACCAGCTAAAATTTCATCTCATTCAATCATTATTATAGTCGTCCCACTAGGTGGCGCCCTAACCATTACTGACAAATGGCATAACAAACATTTCCCGAGCTTGAGTCTCATCACGCCTGTGAACTTTGGGAGAGATTGGACATTGTGTTTTGAGTGACAGCAGATTACTGCTTTTTGGCGAGTGATTGAAACTCCACGCGCCGCCATGACCACCCGCTTCCCTGAACGTAAAAAGCTTCGCAATTTAACATCACAAAGGTCTTTAGATTCCACACACAGGAGATCGGGTTAATCTGATGAAATCCTTGGAGGAGTTCGTCAAAGTATGAGGCCTGAAAAGAGGGAAAAAGTCGCCAAATTTACACATTAATTTTAAAATGGCTGACTTCCTGTTGGATTTGGGATATTGCTCCAAGAGACTTTTGTACATCTTGATATCCTCCATAAGCTTGCCAGGTTTCAAACTTATACATAAAACACAGAGCAGGGGCTGTTGTTTTGAAATTTTGTAGGGGCGCTGGAGCCATTTTTGCGCTATTCAAGGAAAATGAACACATAAAAGAAATCCCTCATCACATTAGAGGTGTGCGCCAAATTTCAAGACTTTTTAAACTTTTTCAAGCCCCTCAAAAGCCACTTCATCTTTCATGGTGAACTCGTTGCCACCAGGGTGCGCCTGCTCAGTTTATAGTCACAATTTTCTCACTGAAGCATCAAGAGGGACTGATGGTGATATTCACCGCTTTTTGAGGTGGCCAATGATGAACCTGTGAAAATCAGTACAACAAAATGAAAGACATGACATTTCCTGGTGCCACTAGGTGGCGCTCACGTATTCCTGACAATGGGCACATCAATCTGTTCAGGGCGGGTCTGACATCATCCCTGTAAAATCTGGTACTGATCACATTGGATTTCATTGAGTTACACTACTTTGTTTCTTCATGGCGAGACCTCAATGTTCGCCATGCTGCTGGGGTCACACCCTTCAGCGAAAACTCACAGTTTTCTCTGTAACCCAAGACCAACTCTTAAGGCTTTCCTGGAGAAATTTGAGGCTGCAGATGTCACCCATTACAATACTGTACCCCAAAGTGTAAAACATGACATTTCCTGTTCCCACTAGGTGGCGCTGTCCCTGATGTCAAATATGGCAGTTGAAATATGTTCAGGGTGGAGCCTTATCATATGTGTCCACTTTGGTCAAGGTCGGACAATGTATGACAGAACGAGAGGCAATAAGATTTTCATGGCGAGTCATCGAAATTCGCCGTGGCGCCACGGCCTCACCGTATCCCGAAAACTCAAAAGCTCCGCACTTAACATGGCCCAGGTGTGTAGTTGACACTGACCAAATATGAAGCTTGTAACGATGAAATTCCAATGAGGAGTTCAAAAAGTTCGAGGCATGGAAATGGCAAAATTAGAGCCAAAATGTCACCTTCACTTCCAAATGGCGGACTTCCTGTTGGGTTTATGACATATGGTTAGGACTTTTTGTTTGTCTCTGGCATGATACACATGTGTGCCAGATTTATACATGGTCATACATGTTGTGTTCAGAGGTTGCATTTAACAAGGCATAGTTGGCGCTTACAGGTATTTCCCAGTGCTCATATGTAAAAATTTCATTAGTTTACAAAATTTTTCATGACCAGGCGATTCATGTGTGCAAAATTCAAGAGTTTTCGAGCATGTTAAAGCCCTAATAAAAGGCCCTTACTTTTGCCTCTGCGCTAATTACTAAAGCTGCAAGAAGCGATATGAGGGCCCCTCGACTCCCTCGGGCGCTGCGTTAGCCAAGCCCAACACCTAAAACCAAAACGCCCGATCTGATGTCACATTGATGGAATTCATGCATTTAACCACCAGCTAAAATTTCATCTCATTCAACCATTATTATAGTCGTCCCACTAGGTGGCGCTCTAACCATTACTGACAAATGGCATAACAAATATTTCCGAGCTCGAGTCTCATCACGCCTGTGACCTTTGGGAGAGATTGGACATTGTGTTTTTGAGGCGACAGCAGGTTACTGCTTTTGGCGAGTGATTGAAACTCCACGTGCCGCCATGACCACCCCTGCTTCCCTGAACGTAAAAAGCTTCGCACTTAACATCACAAAGGTCTTTAGATTCCACACAGGAGATCGCGTAAATCTAATGAAATCCCTTGGAGGAGTTCGTCAAAGTATGAGGCCTGAAAAGAGGGGAAAATGTCGCCAAATTTACACATTAATTTTAAAATGGCTGACTTCCTGTTGGATTTGGGATATTGCTCCAAGAGACTTTTTTGTACATCTTGATATCTCCAATAAGCTTGCCAGGTTTCAAACTCATACATAAAACACAGAGCAGGGGCTGTTGTTTTGAAATTTTGTAGGGGGCGCTGTGGAGCCATTTTTGCGCTGTTCAAGGAAAATGAACATATAAAAGAAATCCCTCATCACATTAGAGGTGTGCGCCAAATTTTCAAGACTTTTAAACTTTTCAAGCCCCTCAAAAGCCACTTCATCTTTCATGGTGAACTGCGTTGCCACCAGGGTGCGCCGTTCAGTTTATAGTCACAATTTTCTCACTGAAGCATCAAGAGGGACTGATGGTGATATTCACCGCTTTTGAGGTGGCCACGATGAACCTGTGAAAATCAGTACAACAAAATGAAAGACATGACATTTCCTGGTGCCACTAGGTGGCGCTCTCTACGTATTCCTGACAATGGGCATATCAATCTGTTCAGGGCGGGTCTGACATCATCCTGTAAAATCTGGTACTGATCAGATTGGATTTCATTGAGTTACACTAATTTGTTTCTTCATGGCGAGACCTCAATGTTCGCCATGCTGCTGGGGTCACACCCTTCAGCGAAAACTCACAGTTTTCTGTAACCCAAGACCAACTCCTTAAGGCTTTCCTGGAGAAATTTGAGGCTGCAGATGTCACCCATTACAATACTGTACCCCAAAGTATAAAACATGACATTTCCTGTTCCCACTAGGTGGCGCTGTCCCTGATGTCAAATATGGCAGTTGAAATATGTTCAGGGGTGGAGCCTTATCATATGTGTCCACTTTGGTCAAGGTCGGACAATGTATGACAGAATCGAGAGGCAATAAGATTTTCATGGCGAGTCATCGAAATTCGCCGTGGCGCCACGGCCCTCACAGTAACCCGAAAACTCAAAAGCTCCGCAATTTAACATGGCCCAGGTGTGTAGTTGAGACTGACCAAATATGAAGCTTGTACGATGAAATTCCAATGAGGAGTTCGCAAAAAGTTCGAGGCATGGAAATGGCAAAATTAGAGCCAAAATGTCACCTTCACTTCCAAATGGCGGACTTCCTGTTGGGTTTGCGGACATGGCCATAATAGACTTTTTATGTGCGTCTCGAGCGTTAGATATGTGTTCAGTTTTATACATGTAGGTCATACACCATCTCGGGGCTCGCGTTTCTCATTTTTTCTAGGTGGCGCTACTGAGCCAATTTTCCCTGGACATGTCTCTCACGGACATTAAAATACGTAAATTTTCACCAGACCCTACGCGGTCTGCAAAATTTCATGAGTTTTCGAGCATGTTTAGGCCCTCAAAAGCCACGATTCATTTGCCGTAAATTAATAATAATAATAATAATAATAATAATAATAATAATAATAATAATAATAATAAGAAACAGAGCAGATACAATAGGGCCTTGGCACTTTTGTGCTCATCTAATAATAAAGAAACAGAGTAGAGAATAGGGCCTTAGCACTGTTGTGCTCGGAGCCTAATAATAATAATAATAATAAGAAACAGAGCAGATAGGGCCTTCGCACTTTTGTGCTCGGCCCATAATAATAATAATAAGAAAGCAAGAGCAGATACAATAGGCCGCAGATGTGCTCGGGCCCTAATTAAAGCTGCAAGCTTAGCGTTGTGAGGCCCTCGCGACTTAACACGTCACGCTGACCAAACACCTACAACCAGCACGCTCCAATCTGATGTCACATTGATGGAATTCATGCATTTAACCACCAGCTAACGATTTCATCTCATTCAATCATTGATTATAGTCATCCCACTAGGTGGCGCTCTAACCATTACTGACAAATGGCATAACAAACATTTCCGACCTCAAGTCTCATCACGCCTACAACCTTTGGGAGAGATTGGACATTGTGTTTTTGCCACAGTGACAGCACCCGTTACTGCTTTTGGCGAAGTGAACCTTTTAGAGCATCATGATTGAACTCACACTTTTCACGTAACATCCATGATTCCACATACCCTGTTTCAAGCAAAATGTAAGACCTGAATTTAAAAGCTTACTAGGGTATTTAACACAATGGGCACAAAGGTCTTTAGATTCCACACACAGGTACGGCGATGATTTGGATTTCGACTGACTTATTAATTAATTTGTTTCTTCATGGCGAGGACCTCAATAAAGCCCTCGCCATGAAATCCTTGGAGGAGTTCATAAACCCAAGACCAGTATAGGCCTGAAAAAGAGGTCACCCATTAAATACTGGTAACCGTAAACAAAGTGTAAAAACACATTTCCTGTTCACTCAGGGGGTGGCGCTCAATTTCCTGAAATGTCACTAAAATATGACTTCCTGTTCTGGATTTGGGATATTGCTCAAGAGTCCACTTTTTTCAAAGGTCGGCATCTGTATGACATCTTCGAGAGGCAATAAGCTTACCAGGTTTCAGAACTCGCATACGGCCTCAACACAGTAGCCCGAAAACCTGCAAATGTCTGTTTTGATGCCAATTTGGTAGTTGACATTGGAGCCATTTTGTGTCGCTGTGGTCAAGGAAAAATATGAACATATAAAAAGAAAAAATAATAAACAGAGCAGATACAATAGGGCCTTCGCACTCTCGGTTGCTCGGGCCCTAATAAACAGAGCAGATACAATAGGGCCTTCGCACTCTCGGTGCTCGGGCCCTAATAATAATAAGAAGAAGAAGAAGAAGAAGAAGAAACAGAGCAGATACAATAGGGCCTTCGCACTCTCGGTGCTCGGGCCCTAATAATAATAATAATAATAATTAAAGCTGCAAGCAGCGTTATGAGGGCCCTCGCACCCTGGCGCATC
>NW_024108764.1:0-50003 GCF_013358895.1 Oreochromis aureus | reverse complement strand
GTTTAAGAACTCAAGGTCAGTCAGTCTGGAAAATTGCTAAAATTAAAAAAAAAAAAAAAAAAAAAAAAAAAAAAATCAGGCCTTTATGGTTTGCTGCTAAGAAACCACTACTAAGGAAAAGTAAGAAGCAGAAGAGATTTGTTTAGATCAGGAAACATGAGGAATGGATATTAGACCAGTAGAAATCTGTGCTTTGGTCTGATGAGTCCAAATTTGAGATCTTTAGTTCCACCCGCTGTGTGTTTGTGTGGCGCAGAAAAGGTGAACAAATGATCTCTACATGCATAGTTCCCACTATGAAGCATGGAGGAGGAGGTGTGATGGTGCTTTGCTGGTGACACTATTGCGGTTTACTCCAAATTGAAGGCACACTGAACCAGCATGGCTACCACAGCATCCTGCAGCAACATGCCATCCCAGTCGGTTTGCGTTTAGTTAGACCATTGTTTATTTTTCAACAGGTCAATGACCCCAAACACACGTTAAGGGTGTGTAAGGGCTATTGGCCAAGAAGGAGAGTGGTGGAATGCTGCATTAGATGGCTTGGCCTCCACAGTCACCTGATCTAAACCCAACCAATATGATTTGGGATGAGATGGACCTCAGAGTGAAGGCAAGACAGCCAACAAGTGCTCAGCATCTCTGGGAACTCCTTCAAGACTGTTGGAAAACCATTTCAGGTTACTACCTCATGAAGCTCATCAAGAGAATGCCAAGAGTGTGCAAAGCAGTAATCAAATCAAAGGGTGGCTATTTTGAAGAATCTCAAATATAAAACATATTTTGAATTATTTCACACATTTTATTTGCTGCATAATTGTATATCTATTCATTCATAGTTTTGATATATTCAGTGAGAATCTGCAATGTAAATAGTCATGAAGATAAAGAAAAAACATTAAATGACAAGGTGCCCAAACTTCTGACTGGTAGTTAGATATCTAACTAATCCTCAACTTTTGTTATGTAACTGTTCCAAAAAGAACTTTCAATCCTTTTTGGAAAATATAGATGCATTTTCAGACTAAAGAGAAAAGAGGCGCATTAATACCTATGGCACTTGGAAATCTATTACCAATTCCATAGGTAACAGATAATAATTTTTCAATCTTTCAATGCTGAAAGGTAGGGATGGGAATTGATAAGAATTTAGTGATTCTGATTCCATTATTTCTATCACTTAGAGTCATTTCCTTATCTATTCCCATTGGCTCCACTTTGAGAGTCACTACTATCTCTAAGAAGCATATTAAAGACATTACATTACATGCAAATTAATTATATGCTGCATGGTCAAATGATTATGCATGTTGGAGGTATTTCCCTCTGTGTTTGGTCATTACTCAAAAGTAAAAATCTTAAGTAAAATACAAACGTTATTACACAGGACACTTTTCTTGAAAGTAAGGAGAAAGACATTGGTTATAGTACTGCTTGCGTTACTTTCATGTTGCTCCGTAAAATAATCTGAAATATACTGTCTCATAATTACCAATTAATACACCTACAAGCTACAGCCCCACACACCAACACAAATCCCTATTCTAGTGAGGACACACGTGATCCTTCTCTTAGTATTTAGGTATGAACACAAAGCCGACAGCACAAAGCAAAGATGAAAATCAGCACAAAGAGACTTGAAGCGTTTGTCACAGTGATTCTACTGTAGAAACATGAGCAGATAGAAAGCGGAGGCTGTGGCCTGACTGCTCATTAGTTTGTTACCTGTTGAAGTTCAGCAGCGGTTTCACCAGAAATGATAGCTCACTTCATCACAGTGCTGGGCAGGGGTCAGAATTTGCTCAGCTTTAACATCAGTCTGGGTTCTTGGGTAGCTTAAGCGTTACCATGGTGTCTGTGCAGGTGCTTGCGAAGAGCCGAAGTTGTGGTAGCAATATAATGCAGTCGTTTCTGTCCTGGAGCAGTCTCCACATTACCATCGTGCTTTCATCCTTTTGTGCAATAAAATAAAAGTTATGTCCATATCCATGCTGTAAAATGCACCACTATTTTCCTCCTCAACACACATCATGGTGATAGTGTAAAAACAGGAACTAGACTTAACATGAAAGGACAGAGAAACCAGACAGAACACAGAAAGCCCAAGCAAATACGGGATTATGACCAAGGAGACAACGTATAACAAAAACAGAGACTAGATAGACAATAACAAGATATAACTAGAAAGCGAAAATTTCAGAAGAAATTTTGTGTGCCTATACCGCTGGTAATCAGTGTGGTTTGCCATTCATACAGCTACAGAGAGCAAAACTCAGCAGAGCAGCCATTCTCCACCATGAACTATGGTATGGTAAAACAAACACCACTCGCGCCTCACAGATGACAGCTTACAGTTTTGGGTAAAGATGAAGTGACTTTGTACAGCGCCGATTTGCAGACGCTGTGCACACAGGTTCATGAGCAGAAGTCCCATTGTACCACGGCAGACCCGACAATGTTTGCATGAACACGCTTTGAAGCATTATGTTATGGACCACTTTTCACACATGGTTGGTGTACCCACACAGCCGGCTGTAGCTTTTCAACTCACAGCCCGACACACACCAAAAACAGCCGAGAGAGCACAGACTACGCCAGAGGGCGTGATTGCAGATGCCGCTCAGGTGGGTCCACCTCCCTGCAGCGGCACTGCAGACCACGCCCGCCACACACATCAATCACGTAAAATAAATATTTATGCACTTTTGCATTCACTTTTTGTTTTTGTTATTTTTACACAGTGTTCTGAATGATTAACAATGGTCTACAGCCAATCTTGTGTATTATTATACAAACTTTGGTTGTAAGATGCCCTACCTGGCCCCTGGCAAAAGCTTTGCTAGATCCGCCCCTGCACAGTTACCAGCTGTCAGCTAAAAAAAAAAAAGAAGCTTGGTGTTTATTTCTCTCAGAAACAGTTCATAACTTCCTTCAACTCATTCATGTCACCTAAAAAAAGGTAAACCTGTTTCTCCATCACCAGTTCAGCTCTGATGATTCAGTAAGGTCATCTCCTGGTTTCGACCAGCCGCTTCTACAGCTGTGGCTCCAGCAAACATCAGCTGATACTAGAAATTAAAATCAAATGAATTCTAACAACAGCTGATCAAGCTTAAACGTGCTGCTGTTGTTTAGCGCGATAAACAAACAAGAGAAAAAAGCCGATCATTGATCAGTTTCATGACTGAAGTTTGAACAGGCGAGAGAATGACAGGGAGGCTGTCATAAAGTTCAACATCAGTAACTTAGCGCGCACACAGCTGTATAGAAACTCCATCGTGCTAGCTACCACGCATGTACGAGTTATAACTGATTGTAAAAAGTCAGCACAACGAAAATAAACTACACCTAAACTCGGTTTATATCTGACCCAAATAGAGTGCAGGTCATAACTTCTTACCTGAAATTCAGTTCACCTCACGCTCCGACCGGCAGCCGCCTGCTTCTCCTGCCTTGGTTTCCCTGATCCACGATCTACCACCGGTCGATCGGCGGTCCTCGCCGCCTCGTTCCCGCATGTTCTTTCTGACACACACGGTGGATAGCTGCCCTCGGTTGTAGCTCCGGCGTCAGCGACTCACCAAACAACTCAGTTATTTTTCCACATCGACCAGCATCTGGACAATCCACCGCCTTTCACTGTTTGTACCGTTACTAAAAAAACCCTCATCGGCTCATAAAAACGAAAAATAAGTCCAGCTATGACCCTGAGTCAAAAGACAGCCAGCTCGGGTTAGCTAGCTACCTGTCTAGCTCTTTGCAGGCACCGAAAACATCAGAGCTAATATGGGATGTCTTGGTAACACGAGCAGATATTTGAAGTTTACATCTGGCCAATCCACCACCTTTCACTGTTTATACCGTTACTAAAATGAATAAATAAATAAATCATCGGTCCATATAAGCGAAAAATAAGTCCAGCTGTGACCACGAGACATTGCGAAGGACCGGGGTGAAACCATAGTAAGCCGCCCTCACTGTCATCCAGGCCGGCTGTAGCTTGTTAGCAAAGCCGCGCTAGCTAGCTAGCCAGCTAGCCTCAGGCAGAAACGACATCGTCAGAACAGTGTTGCTAATATGGGATGTTTTGACAAAAGCGAGCAGATATTTGAAGTTTACACAACTACATTCTCGCCCGAAAATATCTTAAAAGTTTATTTTGTGACCTAGAAACAGTATTAAGAGGAAAATAAAAACTAAGTGATGGCCGCCATTGTTTGACTCGGCAGAGGCCTGCTATGAATTGTGGGATATTGAGTTTTCCACCAAGCATTACCGTAACTTTTGAATGATTTGCGCAACCTTAAAAAATTCCAATGGCTCCTGAAAGCAGCGACGCTGTGCGCACCGTTGAAATTGTCATCATTACGGTAATCCAAATAAGGGTGAGACAGGCTGTACCACTCCCGGCATACCACTAGAGAGAGCCAACACACCACAAATGAAGTTTGAAATTTGTTTCAATGGGACCAAAAGATGGAGCCAACACACCACAAATGAAGTCTGTTTATTTGGCGCCAAAAGATGAATTGGCCTAAATTTGCACTAAAATATTAATATTTAAAAACTATAAAATTCATAAAGACCAAAAGTCATAGCACACCATTCCAGATCCGGCCGCACAAAATGAGGTAACATATATGAAGCTTGTCTCAAAACTGCGGGCGAGTTTCGCTGCAAAATTTCAGGCGGAAACTGGAGAATAATAATAACTAGAAAGCGAAAATTTCAGAAGAAATTTTATGTGTGCCTATGCCGCTGCTAATCTGTGTAGTTTTCCATTCATACGGCTACAGACAGCAAAACTCAGAAGAGCAGCCATTCTCCACCATGAATTATGGTAAAACAAACACACCATCGCGCCTCACAGATGACAGCTTACAGTTTTGGGTAAAGATGAGGTCACTTTGTACAGCCCCGATTTGCAGGCGCTGTGCACACAGGTTCATAAGCAGAAGTCCCTCTGTACCACGGCAGATCCGACAATGTTTGCACGAACACACTTTGAACCAATGCGTTATGGACCACTTTTCACACATGGTTGGTGTACCCTCCCAGCCAGCTGTAGCTTTTCAACTCACAGCCCGACACACACCCAAAAACAGCCGAGAGAGCACAGACTACGCCCGAGAGGTGTGATTGCAGATGCCCTCAGGTGGGTCCACCTCCCTGCAGCGGCACTGCAGACCACGCCCGCCACACATATCAAACACGTAAAATAAATATTTATGCACTTTTGCATTCACTTTTGTTTTTGTTATTTTTACACAGTGTTCTGAATGATGAACAATGGTCTACAGCCAATCTTGTGTATTATTATACAAACTTTGGTTGTAAGATTCAGATAACTATTTAATAAAAGCTAAATATTTTATACAGGGAGTGCAGAATTATTAGGCAAATGAGTATTTTGTCCACATCATCCCCTTCATGCATGTTGTCTTACTCCAAGCTGTATAGGCTCGAAAGCCTACTACCAATTAAGCATATTAGGTGATGTGCATCTCTGTAATGAGAAGGGGTATGGTCTAATGACATCAACACCCTATATCAGGTGTGCATAATTATTAGGCAACTTCCTTTCCTTTGGCAAAATGGGTCAAAAGAAGGACTTGACAGGCTCAGAAAAGTCAAAAATAGTGAGATATCTTGCAGAGGGATGCAGCAGTCTTAAAATTGCAAAGCTTCTGAAGCGTGATCATCGAACAATCAAGCGTTTCATTCAAAATAGTCAACAGGGTCGCAAGAAGCGTGTGGAAAAACCAAGGGCAAAATAACTGCCCATGAACTGAGAAAAGTCAAGTGTGCAGCTGCCAAGATGCCACTTGCCACCAGTTTGGCCATATTTCAGAGCTGCAACATCACTGGGTGCCCAAAAGCACAAGGTGTGCAATACTCAGAGACATGGCCAAGGTAAGAAAGGCTGAAAGACGACCACCACTGAACAAGACACACAAGCTGAAACGTCAAGACTGGGCCAAGAAATATCTCAAGACTGATTTTTCTAAGGTTTTATGGACTGATGAAATGAGAGTGAGTCTTGATGGGCCAGATGGATGGGCCCGTGGCTGGATTGGTAAAGGGCAGAGAGCTCCAGTCCGACTCAGGCGCCAGCAAGGTGGAGGTGGAGTACTGGTTTGGGCTGGTATCATCAAAGGTGAGCTTGTGGGGCCTTTTCGGGTTGAGGATGGCGTCAAGCTCAACTCCCAGTCCTACTGCAAGTTTCTGGAAGACACCTTCTTCAAGCAGTGGTACAGGAAAAAGTCTGCATCCTTCAAGAAAAACATGATTTTCATGCAGGACAATGCTCCATCACACGCGTCCAAGTACTCCACAGCGTGGCTGGCAAGAAAGGGTATAAAGAAGAAAAACTAATGACATGGCCTCCTTGTTCACCTGATCTGAACCCCATTGAGAACCTGTGGTCCATCATCAAATGTGAGATTTACAAGGAGGGAAAACAGTACACCTCTCTGAACAGTGTCTGGGAGGCTGTGGTTGCTGCTGCACGCAATGTTGATGGTGAACAGATCAAAACACTGACAGAATCCATGGATGGCAGGCTTTTGAGTGTCCTTGCAAAGAAAGGTGGCTATATTGGTCGCTGATTTGTTTTGTTTTGTTTTGAATGTCAGAAATGTATATTTGTGAATGTGGAGATGTTATATTGGTTTCACTGGTAAAAATAAATAATTGAAATGGGTATATATTTGTTTTTGTTAAGTTGCCTAATAATTATGCACAGTAATAGTCACCTGCACACACAGATATCCCCTAAAATAGCTAAAACTAAACACAAACTAAAAACTACTTCGAAAACATTCAGCTTTGATATTAATGTGTTTTTGGGTTCATTGAGAACATGGTTGTTGTTCAATAATAAAATTATTCCTCAAAAATACAACTTGCCTAATAATTCTGCACTCCCTGTATGAGAGTAAGAAAGAAAAGTATATCTTTGTGTCCACCTTTCTCTGTTAATGCCCTACCTGGCCCCCTGGCAAAAGCTTTGCTAGATCCGCCCCTGCACAGTTACCAGCTGTCAGCTAAATAAAAAAAGGAGCTTGGTGTTTATTTCTCTCAGAAACAGTTCATAACTTCCTTCAACTCATTCATGTCACCTAAAAAAGGTAAACCTGTTTCTCCATCACCAGTTCAGCTCTGATGATTCAGTAAGGTCATCTCCTGGTTTCGACCAGCCGCTTCTACAGCTGTGGCTCCAGCAAACATCAGCTGATACTAGAAATTAAAATCAAATGAATTCTAACAACAGCTGATCAAGCTTAAACGTGCTGCTGTTGTTTAGCGCGCGAAACAAACAAGAGAGAAAAGCCGATCATTGATCAGTTTCATGACTGAAGTTTGAACAGGCGAGAGAATGACAGGGGAGGCTGTCATAAACTCCATCGTGCTAGCTACCACGCAGTACGAGTTATTATAACTGATTGTAAAAAGTCAGCACAACAAAATAAACTACACCTAAACTCGGTTTATATCTGACCCAAATAGAGTGCAGGTCATAACTTCTTACCTGAAATTCAGTTCACCTCACGCTCCGACCGGCAGCCGCCTGCTTCTCCTGCCTTCGGTTTCCCTGATCCACGATCTACCACCGGTCGATCGGCGATCGCCCTCGCCGCCTCGTTCCCGCATGTTCTTTCTGACACACACCGGTGGATAGCTGCCCTCGGTTGTAGCTCCGCGTCAGCGACTTCCAAACAACTCAGTTATTTTTCCACATCGACCAGCATCTGGACAATCCACCGCCTTTCACTGTTTGTACCGTTACTAAAAAACCCCTCATCGGCTCATAAAACGAAAAATAAGTCCAGCTATGACCCTGAGTCAAAAAAGACAGCCAGCTCGGGTTAGCTAGCTACCTGTCTAGCTCTTTGCAGGCACCGAAAACATCAGAGCTAATATGGGATGTCTTGGTAACACGAGCAGATATTTGAAGTTTACATCTGGCCAATCCACCACCTTTCACTGTTTATACCGTTACTAAAATGAATAAATAAATAAATCATCGGTCCATATAAGCGAAAAATAAGTCCAGCTAAAACACATACTGTCGGCGACGACCGGTGCTGACACGAGTTTCACCCGCCTCAATATAAGCCAAGCCTGGGTGCTTTTTCACGAAGGGTCGCTAGCGGTGCTAGCTAACTATGCTAGCGGCACTAGCTAGCTAGCCGACTATCAGCAACACATAAGAGAACTGCTGCTAAATAAACTACACCTAAACTCGGTTTATATCTGACCCAAATAGAGTGCAGTTCATAACTTCTTACCTGAAATTCAGTTCACCTCACGCTCCTGCCTTCGCTTTCCCTGATCCACGATTGACCTCCGCGTTAGCAATCGCCTGCCCGGCCTCATATGTCTCGTTGGCGGCATGTCCTTTCTGTCACACACCGGTGGGTAGCTGCCCTCTGTTGTAGCTCCACCACCAAACAACTCAGTTATTTTTTCCACATCCAGCTGTAACTCCGATTCTATCACGAGCATTTGCGAGACCAGGGAGGTGAAACGACAGAGAGTCCCCTCGCTATCCATTTGCAGCCAAGTCGCGGCAGCTAGCTAGGTAGCCAGCTAGGTAGCCGGCTAGCTGTCAGAGCAGGACCAACGTGGTCAGAGCACTGTCGCTAAATATGGGATGTCTTGATAAAACAAGCAGATATTTGAAGTTTACACACCTACATTCTCGCCTGAAAATATCTTAAAAGCTTATTTTGTGACCTAGAAACACGAATAAAAGACATATAAAACGAAGTGGTGGCCGCCATTGTTCACTCTGTAGAGGCGTGCTATGAATTGTGGGATATTGAGTTTTCCACCAAGCATTACCGTAACTTTTGAATGATTTGCGCAACCTTAAAAATTCCAATGGCTCCTGAAAGCAGCGACGCTGTGCGCACCGTTGAAATTGTCATCATTACGGTAATCCAAATAAGGGTACACAGGCTGTACCACTCCCGGCATACCACTAGAGAGAGCCAACACACCACAAATGAAGTCTGTTTATTTGGCGCCAAAAGATGAATTGGCCTAAATTTGCACTAAAATATTAATATTAAAAAACTATAAAAGTCATGAACACCAAAAGTCATGACATAATAGTCCAACTCAGCCGCACAAAATGATCTAACATATGTAACCCTAATGTCAAAACTGTTCGGCAGAGGAGCGGCGGGAAAATTTTCACTAAAATATTAATATTTAAAAACTATAACATTCACAAAGACCAAAAGTCATAGCACACCATTCCAGATCCGGCCGCACAAAATGAGGTAACATATATGAAGCTTGTCTCAAAACTGCGGGCGAGATTAAGCTGCAAAATTTCAGGCGGAAACTGGAGAATAATAATAATAATAATAATAATAAATCCGAGGAATAGTAATATGTGTGCCTCTTTCCATAGGCACACATAACTAGAAAAAATTTGCATTTCCTGCGAAAATGCTGTGTGGATGCCTTGACGCTGAAGCTGTCTGCTGAAAAGCTGAAAAAGATGAAAAGTTGCAAAAAGTTGTTGTGGAGAGACGGACAATTCTGCTGAAATGAGCAGAAGCTGCTGAGAATTGTGCTGATAACAGGTGAAAAGGCTGAAAGTTTTGCAGAAAAGAGGTGGATCAGCAGAATTTCTGCAGAAAAGAGGCAAAGAAGCAGAAAGTTGCGCTGAAAAGAGATGAGTCAGCAGAGTTTCTGCTGAAAAGAGTTTTGTTTTCTGAAAACAGCCAAAAAGCTGGAATTTGTGCTGAAAAGGGGTGAAAAAATGAAAATTTTGCTGAAAAGGGGTGAAGAAGCTAAAGTATACCAAATCAAAGTATTTGTGCCAAAACATAGTGTTTCTGCCATATTGTGGTACTACTACATTACAACATGAATACGGATTAAAGATGAAAGAAACTGGCAACAAATTCCTCCACTACAAACCAGTCTGATACCACTTCTTTGCAGTGTTCACGTTTACTAAGGCACTACCCAAAAGGCGCCACAAGAGGGCACTCCAACACAAGAGATGACCTATGTACACTGATGCACTTAGTAACAGTCAGCCTCCTACTTAGCCATTACGTAATACAGCGATATTACAGTGTACAAATTCACATAAATTTGCAGGGGGAAAAAAACAAAGCAGGAACAAGCCCAAAACAATAAAATAACTGGGCTGCCATAGCTATTGCTAACTAGCACATACGCTAAAGGTAACTAAAACCAATACCAACCAATGTTTTTGCAGAAACGCTGTAATTTCACTCAAATACTATGAAATAGCAGTAATACTATGTTTGGCAGAAATACTATGTCTTTGCAGAAACACTGTAATTTCACTCAAATAATATGAAATAGCAGTAATACTATGATTTGGCAGAAATACTATGTTTCAGTACAAATACTATGACAAAGCAGAAATACTATGACTTAGAAGTAATACTACAACAAAGGGATTCCTCAAAATACTATGAAATTGCAGTAATTCTATAATTTGGCAGAAATACTGTACTTAGACAAATACAATGCTTTGGTACAAATACTATATTTTGATTTGAATACTATGATTTGGCACGAGTAGTATGATTTAGTACAAATACTACGAATTGGCAGAAATACTGTGACTTAGTAGTAATACTATAACATAACAGATATACTATGATTTTGCAGACAGTCTATGTTTTTGCACAACTAGCACAATATGGCAGAAATACTATGATTTGGCACAAGTACTATGATTTAGTACAAATACTACGATTTGGCAATAATACTGGGTTTTAGCACAACTACTGAGATTTGGGTGAAATACTATGATTTAGAAGAAATACTATGACTTCGTACAAATACAATGTTTTGGTTCAAATAATATGATTTGCAAAAAATACTATGATTTGGCACAAGTACCATGATTTAGTACAAATAATACAATTTCGCTCAAATACTATGAAATTGCAGTGATACTATGATTTTGAAGGAATACTATGATTTGGTAGAAATACTATGCCTTAGTAGTAATACTATAACATAAAAGATATACTGTGATTTTGCAGACATAGTATGTTTTTGCACAAATACTACGATTTCGCTCAAATACTATGGAATTGCAGTAATACTATGATTTGGAATACTATGATTTGGTAGGAATACTATGCCTTAGTAGTAATACTATAACATAACAGATATACTATGATTTTGCAGAAATTCTATGTTTTGCACAAATACTACAATTTGGCAGAAATACTATGTTTGGGCAGTAATACTATGATTTGCTATAAATACTATGATTTGGCACATATACTATAATCAGCAGATATACTATAACATAACAGAAATTCTACGACTTAGTAGTAACACTATAACAGAAATTTTAACTGGACACAAATAACATGATTTGCCCCAAAACCATGATTTGGCAAAAAAAATACCATGATTTGGCACAAATCGATGATATTGCAGAAATACTATGATTGGGTACAAATACTATGATTTGGCACAAGTACTATGAATAAGTACAAATACTATGATTTGGCAGAAATACTATGATTTAGCAGAAATACTATGTTTTAACATAAATAATATCTTTTGACAGAAATTTCTGCTAAAGGTACTATTTCTGCTTTTTAGCAGAAATACTGTAATTTTGCATAAACACTATGATTTGGGATAAATACTATGATTTGGCAGATACACTATATTCAGCAAATATACTATAACATAACAGACATTCCTCCACTTAGTAGTAATCTCATAACATAAAATAAATATTATGGTTCTGCCCCAAAACCATGATTTGGTACAAATACCATGATTTTTCAAAAATACTATGATTTAGCAGAAATACTATGATTGAGCAGAAGTACTAAGATGTAGTAGAAGTACTTTGATTTAGCACAAATACTATTATGGAGGAGTAATACTTTAACATGGGAGAAATATTGATACTCACACACACATACACAGAGAGCAAAGTGTACAGGGGCTGTTAAGAGTCTGTGCTTGGTATATCTAGGTCAGCTAAATTGGCTGCACCTGCTGTAATCAACACTTACACACACAGACACAGAGAGAGCTATGGGTTTTCTTCAGTGTATTTCTCACATTCAGGATTCCTCTAGAACAAATGGCCATAATTTGCTAACAGTAGGAGATAGAACGGTCATTCTGACACTGTTTTGTTCAGAAGAGATGGGGAATCTGGAGGTCTTCATAATTCAGAGATAAAATATAAATTATTAAAGATATATGACTTGTAATACACTGTAACTGAGTAGAGGCAAAGCAAAACTGCCTTGACTTGCCCTCAAACAACGTTTTCTAACTCTAAATCTATATGGAGCATCAAAATCATTCTTTCACCGTAAGAAACAGCAGGCTTTGGTGAACAGTCATGGAAATTTTCAGGTCTCTGTTTAAATCCATCACAAAGATATGACGAGAGAAAAAAAGTGCCTCATTTCCAGAGTTTGAAATCTGAAGAAATCTGAGCGAGGGACAAATTTCCTATCCTCAAACAAGTGTAATTCATGGCCAAACGGTAATAGGTGAGGAAAAAATTCTTGAATTGTGAGCATCAGGGATGCCTGAAGATATATTAACACAAGCGTCATGTCTCAACTTTGTTTCGTTAAGGAGATATGACGATTTGAAAATGCCTCTCATTAGAAATTCAAGCGCTGATTTTGAAGAAACTCTCCATTGAGTTTCTATGGAGAGTTTTGAGACTTTATGTTACTCTGAGGAGATTTGCAAAAGTCTATAAGTCCCACAACAATGATAGTGACATTTTCTGAATGCCAGCAAAAATACCTACGTTTTGATGTATAATTTGTGGGGTTGAGTGGAAATTGAGCGAGTAGCAAGAAGTTGTTCAGACATGAAGAGAAAATTCAGAAAGGACGAGTGCACACTCTGAGTTAATTGCATAGCAACCATAACAACGCATGTATTTTCTGAAAATCACAATTTTGCAACTGAAAACTTAAAGAGGTATAAAATTAAAAAGGTAGAAGATCTGAAAAAGCTGAATCAGACAGGAATAGCCCAATAGTCTGAGAACATTTTAAAGTTTGAATGGAGTTTCTAGGTGAAAGTATGACAAAGTAGTTAAGTTTCAAAAACAAGCAAGTTTTAGCAGAATTGTGGAAGTTTTCCATTCATTTCAATGGGACAAATTAAAGGAAAAAAGTGTAATATTTTAAAAAGTATAAGAGTAATAAACACCAAAAGTCATAGCACACATTAGCAGAAAGAGCAGAACAGTTTAGAGTTTGAACTGAGAAAATCGGCTGAAAACTGAGGCAGTAGATGAGCGGCAAAAAAAGCGTCACGGAAGTCCTAAGAATAATAATAAAGAACTAGAAAATTTGCATTTCCTGCGAAAATGCTGTGTGGATGCCTATAACGCTGAAGCTGTCTGCTGAAAAGCTGAAAAGATGAAAAGTTGCAAAAAGTTGTATGGTGGTGAAAAAAACAAGTAAGCCCTGAGCAGGATTCAAACCTGGCCCTCCTGGTCTCAAGGCAGCTACTCATCTCACTGAGCTAAACTCATTCTCTCAAAAAACAGGAGGAGAGACCGACAATTCTGCTAAAATGAGCAGAAGCTGCTGAGAATTGTACTGAGAAGAGGTGAAAAGGGTGAAAATTTTGCAGAAAAGAGGTGCATCAGCAGAATTTCTGCAGAAAAGACGTAAAGAAGCAATAAGTTGCGCTGAAAAGAGATGAATCAGCAGAATTTCTGCTCAAAGGTGGCTATTCATTTCCCTGAGCCAAAGTCACTCTTACAAAGAAGAGGTGGAGAGACGGACAATTCTGCTGAAATGAGCAGAAGCTGATAAGAGGTGAAAAGGCTGAAAATTTTGCAGAAAAGAGGTGAATCAGCAGAATTTCTGCAGAAAAGAGGTAAAGAAGCAGAAACTTCCGCTGAAAAGAGATGAATCAGCAGAGTTTCTGCTGAAAAGAGTTGTCTTTTTCTGAATACAGCCCAAACAGCTGGAATTTGTGCTCAAAAGGGTGGAAAAAATGAAAATTTTGCTGAAAAGGGGTGAAGAAGCTGAAGAAGCTAAAGTATACTAAATCAAAGTATTTGTGCCAAAACATAGTATTTCTGCCATATTTTGGTATTTGTGCCGCAAAAGTTACTACATTACAACATGAATACGGATTAAAGATGAAAGAAACTGGCAACAAATTCCTCCACTACAAACCAGTCTGATACCAATTCTATGCAGTGTTCATGTTTACTAAGGCACTACCCAAAAGGCGCCACAAGAGGGCACTCCAACACAAGAGATGACCTATGTACACTGATGCACTTAGTAACAGTCAGCCTCCTACTTAGCCACTACGTAATACAGCGATATTACAGTGTACCAATTCACATAAATTTGCAGGGGGAACAAACAAAGCAGGAACAAGCCAAAACAGGATTCGATCCTGGCCCTCCTGGTCGCAAGGCGGCTATTCATTTCCCTGAGCCAAAGTCATTCTTACAAAGATGAGGTGGAGAGACGGACAATTCTGCTGAAATGAGCAGAAGCTGCTGACAATTGTGCTGATAAGAGGTGAAAAGGCTGAAAATTTTGCAGAAAAAGAGGTGAATCAGCAGAATTTCTGCATAAAAGAGGTAAAGAAGCAATAAGTTGCGCTGAAAAGAGATGAATCAGCAGAATTTCTGCTCAAAAGAGTTTTTTTCTGAAAACAGCTGAGATTTGTGCTGATAAGAGGTGAAAAGGCTGAACATTTTGCAGAAAAGAGGTGAATCAGCAGAATTTCTGCAGAAAAGAGCTAAAGAAGCAATAAGTTGCGCTGAAAAGAGATGAATCAGCAGAGTTTCTGCTCAAAAGAGTTTTGTTTTTCTGAAAACAGCCAAAAAGCTGGAATTTGTGCTGAAAAGGGGTGAAAAAATGAAAATTTTGCCTACAGGGGTGAAGAAGCTAAAGTATACCAAATCAAAGTATTTGTGCCAAAACATAGTGTTTCTGCCATATTGTGGTACTACTACATTACAACATGAATACGGATTAAAGATGAAAGAAACTGGCAACAAATTCCTCCACTACAAACCAGTCTGATACCACTTCTTTGCAGTGTTCACGTTTACTAAGGCACTACCCAAAAGGCGCCACAAGAGGGCACTCCAACACAAGAGATGACCTATGTACACTGATGCACTTAGTAACAGTCAGCCTCCTACTTAGCCATTACGTAATACAGCGATATTACAGTGTACAAATTCACATAAATTTGCAGGGGAAAAAAAACAAAGCAGGAACAAGCCCAAAACAATAAAATAACTGGGCTGCCATAGCTATTGCTAACTAGCGCATACGCTAAAGGTAACTAAAACCAATACCAACCAATGTTTTTGCAGAAACACTGTAATTTCACTCAAATACTATGAAATAGCAGTAATACTATGATTTGGCAGAAATACTATGTCTTTGCAGAAACACTGTAATTTCACTCAAATAATATGAAATAGTAGTAATACTATGATTTGGCAGAAATACTATGTTTCAGTACAAATACTATGACAAAGCAGAAATACTATGACTTAGAAGTAATACTATAACAAAAGGGATTCCTCAAAATACTATGAAATTGCAGTAATTCTATGATTTGGCAGAAATACTGTACTTCATTACAAATACAATGCTTTGGTACAAATACTATATTTTGATTTCAATACTATGATTTGGCACGAGTAGTATGATTTAGTACAAATACTACGAATTGGCAGAAATACTGTGACTTAGTAGTAATACTATAACATAACAGATATACTATGATTTTGCAGACAGTCTATGTTTTTGCACAACTAGCACAATATGGCAGAAATACTATGATTTGGCACAAGTACTATGATTTAGTACAAATACTCTTATTAGCACAAATACTATGTTTCAGTACAAATACTACGATTTGGCAATAATACTGGGTTTTAGCACAACTACTGAGATTTGGGTGAAATACCATGATTTAGAAGAAATACTATGACTTCGTTACAAATACAATGTTTTGGTTCAAATAATATGATTTGCAAAAAATACTATGATTTGGCACAAGTACCATGATTTAGTACAAATACTACAGTTTCGCTCAAATACTATGAAATTGCAGTGATACTATGATTTTGAAGGAATACTATGATTTGGTAGAAATACTATGCCTTAGTAGTAATACTATAACATAGCAGATATAATGTGATTTTGCAGACATAGTATGTTTTTGCACAAATACTACGATTTCGCTCAAATACTATGGAATTGCAGTAATACTATGATTTGGAATACTATGATTTGATAGGAATACTATGCCTTAGTAGTAATACTATAACATAACAGATATACTATGATTTTGCAGAAATTCTATGTTTTGCACAAATACTACAATTTGGCAGAAATACTATGTTTGGGCAGTAATACTATGATTTGCTATAAATACTATGATTTGGCACATATACTATAATCAGCAGATATACTATAACATAACAGAAATTCTACGACTTAGTAGTAACACTATAATATAACAGAAATTTTAACTGGACACAAATAACATGATTTGCCCCAAAACCATGATTTGGCAAAAAATACCATGATTTGGCACAAATACGATGATATGGCAGAAATACTATAATTGGGTACAAATACTATGATTTGGCACAAGTACTATGAATAAGTACAAATACTATGATTTGGCAGAAATACTATGACTTAGCAGAAATACTATGTTTTAACATAAATAATATCTTTTGACAGAAATTTCTGCTAAAGGTACTATTTCTGCTTTTAGCAGAAATACTGTAATTTTGCATAAACACTATGATTTGGGATAAATACTATGATTTGGCAGATATACTATATTCAGCAAATATACTATAACATAACAGACATTCCTCCACTTAGTAGTAATCTCATAACATAAAATAAATATTATGGTTCTGCCCCAAAACCATGATTTGGCACAAATACCATGATTTGTCAAAAATACTTCGATTTAGCAGAAATACTATGATTGAGCAGAAGTACTAACATGTAGTAGAAGTACTTTGATTTAGCACAAATACTATTATGGAGGAGTAATACTTTAACATGGGAGAAATATTGATACTCACACACACACACACAGAGAGCAAAGTGTACAATGGCTGTTAAGAGTCTGTGCTTGGTATATCTAGGTCAGCTAAATTGGCTGCACCTGCTGTAATCAGCACTTACACACACAGACACAGAGAGAGGTATAAGTTTTCTGCAGTGTATTTCTCACATTCAGGATTCCCCTCGAACAAATGGCCATAATTTCCTAACCGTAGGAGCTAGAACGGTCATTCTGACACCGTTTTGTTCAGAAGAGATGGGGAATCTGCAGGTCTTCATAATTCAGAGATAAAATATAAATTATTGAAGATATATGACTTGTAACACACTGTAACTGAGTAGAGGCAAAGCAAAACTGCCTTGACTTGCCCTCAAACAACGTTTTGTAACTCTAAATCTATATGGAGCATCAAAATCATTCTTTCACCGTAAGAAACAGCAGGCTTTGGTGAACAGTCATGGAAATTTTCAGGTCTCTGTTGAAATCCATCAAAAGATATGACGAGAGAAAAAAAGTGCCTCATTTCCAGAGTTTGAAATCTGAAGAGATCTGAGCAAGGCACAATTTCCTACCCTCAAACAAGTGTAACTCATCTCAAAACGGTAATAGGTGGGAAAAAAATTCTTGAATTGTGAGCATCAGGGATGTCTGAAGATATATGGGCACAAGCCTCATGTCTCAACTTTGTTTCGTTAAGGAGATATGACGATTTGAAAATGCCTCTCATTAGAGAATTCCAGCGCTGATTTTGAAGAAACTCTCCATTGAGTTTCTATGGAGAGTTTTGATACTTTATGTTACTCTGAGGAGATTTGCAAAAATATATAAGTCCCACAACAATGATGGTGACATTTTCTGAAAGCCAGCAAAAATACCTACGTTTTGATGTATAATTTGTGGGGTTGAGTGGAAATTGAGCGAGTAGCAAGAAGTCGTTCAGACATGAAGAGAAAATTCAGAAAGGACGAGTGCACACTCTGAGTTAATTGCATAGCAACCATAACAACGCATGTATTTTCTGAAAAATCCCAATTTTGCAACTGAAAACTTAAAGAGGTATAAAATTAAAACGGTAGAAGATCTGAAAAAGCTGAATCACACAGCAATAGCCCAATAGTCTGAGAACATTTTAAAGTTTGAATGGAGTTTCTAGGTGAAAGTATGACAAAGTAGTTAAGTTTCAAAAACAAGCAAGTTTTAGCAGAATTTCTGAAGATTTCCATTCATTTCAATGGGACAAATTAAAGGAAAAAGTGTAATATTTTAAAAAGTATAACAGTAATAAACACCAAAAGTCATAGCAAACATTAGCAGAAAGAGCAGAACAGTATAGAGTTTGAACGGAGAAAATCGGCTGAAAACTGAGGCAGTAGTTAAACGGCAAAAACGCGTGCGGAAGCAACTTGAAGAATAATAATAAAGAAGAAAGAGAAACAGGATCTCAATAGTGTGGAAGCCCTTTTAGGGCATCCACACAATAAAGAAACAGGAACTCAATAGTGTGGAAGCCCTTTGAGGGCATCCACACAACTAGAAAAAATTTGCATTTCCTGCGAAAAAATGCAGTGTGGATGCTGGAACGCTGAAGCTGTCTGCTGAAACTAGCAGAAAAAGCTGAAAAGTTGCAGAATTTGTAAAAACTTTGCAGAAGCAAAGGAACTTTGCTAAAATGTAGTAACTTAGCAGAACTGCAATATCTTAGAGGAAACATAATACTTGGCAGAAATACAATAGCATAGCAGAACTTAGCAGAAATATTGTAACTTACCAGAAACACGATAACTTCTCAAAATACAAGAATTTAGGAGAAATAGTATAAGATAACAGAAAGAATATATTTAGCCAAACATTCTTAAACATTACAGAAATACTATGATTTAGAAAAACAGTACAACATAGCAGAAATGCTGCGATTTACCAGAGACACTGTAATTTACTATTAATATTGAAATTTTTAAAAAATACTATGTTTTAGCACAAATACTGTAATTTGACAGAAATACTATCATTCGGCAGAAATACTATGTTTCAGCAGAAATACTCTGGTTTAGCACAAATATTATAACATAGCAGTAATACAATTATATAGCAGAAATGCTATATTTAGAAAAAAAAATATAATATAGTAGAAATACTATGATTTAGCAGAAATACTGTAATCAGCACATATACTGTAACATGACAGAAATTCCTCCACTTAGTAGTAATACTATAACATAAAACAAATGTTATGATTTGGCACAAAAACCGTAATTTGGCAAAATACTATTCAATTCAATTCAATTCAATTCAATTTCTTTATTGTCCCACAAGGGAAATTAGTTTAGCAGCAGGATAAAAATGAACAGAACAATACTATAAATAATAATAACAATAATAATGATAGAAGGTTCAAGGACAGTTATTTGCCATTAAGGAGACAAGATGCAGTAGGGATAAAAGAGACCTGGAGTCTTTTTGTCCTCCTCGGAGGTACCCTAAAACGGCGGCCGGAAGGCAACAACTCAAACTCGCTGTGAAGTGGATGGTTCACACAATTAATAATAGAATGAGCCTTTCTAAGCACATTTCTATTGTAGATGGCCAAAAGTCCATCTTGCCAGCGCCCTGAAATTTTGCTAGCGGTTTTACCAGAAGTCCCAACCGATTCTTATTCTTCACTGTCAGGTTACCAAACCAGGCAGCGATACAAAAAAGACATCACAGATTCAATAAAACTTCTATAAAACAAAGACAACATCTCAGATGAGACATTAAAAGATCCCATTTTCCTTAAAAAGAACAGTCTTTGTTGAACTTTTTTAGTAGTGGCATCAGCATGAGATTCAAAACACAGTTTATGGTCAAGTACCACACCCAGATATTTATAACTCTCAACTATCCCAATATCGGCAGTTTTAATGATAGTGGGTGATGAGCTATAAGAGGACTTCCTAAAATCAATAATCATGTCTTTAGTTTTTGACACATTAAGTGAAAGGAAGGACTCATCACACCAATTCACAAAATCATCTACAACCTGTCCATGGCCTGACTCATCCCCACTAGAAGACTGACGATTACTGTGTCGTCAGCAAACTTCAGGATATGTCTGTTCGAGAAATTGCTGCGACACTCATTTGTGTACAGAATGAACAGAAGGGGAGAGAGGCAACAACCCTGGGGTGATCCAGTAGAGGAGGAGAGCACATCAGAAAATACATGATTCACCCTCACACATTGTGACCTATTAGTCAGAAAGTCTGTCACCCAGCCGACCAGACTAGTGTCAAGTTTAAAATGATTGTAAAGCCTGTCAGCAAGTAAGAAGGGTTGAATTGTATTAAATGCAGATGAAAAGTCAGCAAATAATAATCTTGCATGGGTGTGGGGGGCCTCAAGATGCTTATACAAGAGATGCAGGAGTGTGACAACAGCATCCTCCACACCTCTCCCTGCTCTATAGGCAAACTGGAAGGGGTCAAGATGGTGTTCAACATGCATTAAAATCTCCTTCTTAATTATCTTCTCAAATGACTTCATCACTAAAGAAGTCAGAGCCACAGGCCTAAAATCATTCAGTACCTTAGGAGAACTGCCCTTAGCAACTGGAACAATGACGGCATGTTTCCAAATCTTAGGTACTGTCTGTAGCTCTAAAGAAAGTGAGAAGATATGGTGAAAAATCCCACTCAGCTGATCAGCACAAGTTCTCAGTACCTGTCCACAGATGTTGTCAGGTCCAGGACACTTGCTTTTAGTGTGTCTAAAAAGATTAGCTACCCCCTCTCATCAATACAAATTGATGGGGAGTGATAGTCTTTTCCCTCAGTGTGCTGGTCTGCCTAGAACAGTCATAGTTCTCAAAACGAAGGTAAAAACTGTTAAGACTGTCAGCCAGATGTTTGTCAGAGGTAAACCCCCCTACTATGATTTAGCAGAAATACTATGATTGAGCAGAAGTACTAAGATGTAGTAGAAGTACTTTGATTTAACAGAAATACAATTATGGAGGAGTAATACTTTAAAATGGGAGAAATATTGATACACACACACATACACAGAGCCTAAAGGGAACAGTATTTGTGCCATGCAGTGTTAACAAGAATCTGAGGTCCATATTAGAAAAGCTGCTAAAATCATAAAAGTTTGCAGAATTGTAATAAATGATGAATATGAATTAGTGGTCTGTGATAGTGTATTAATTTGTAGGAAAAAAAACATGTTGCCCAAGGTGTAATTGAACCCACGACCTTTGGGTTGCAGACCTGTGTCATTACCAACTGCGCCACTGGGAAAGAGAGCGGCGCCTGGAAAACAGGGTGATGAGCAGTCAGAATTAGATTCGGTGAGAGGCGAAAAACGCTGTTTTTGGAGTTACAAAACGTCGTGTAACTCAAAAACTAGGTGGACTAGAAGCATAATTCTTGTACTGGGTGAATCAGCATACTTTCGTGTACTTTGACTGTGATTTGCATTGCTCTTTGTACATCTGTCGCTGAGATATGACGAGAGAAGAAAGGGCAGACCTCAGATATGATTGGCTGGCTGGGAAGCCGTGCAGGCCCTGATATGTAAATTTTATATGTATGAGTCCTCACAGAGGATTAGCTGCCTGGGGACCTGGCAGAAATATATACAAATAGTATGATTAAGCATAAATACTACATTTAGTAGAAATACTATGTTTTAGCACAAATACTATAAAATGGCAGAAATACTATAATTAAGCAGAAATACTATATTTGGCAGAAACACTATATTTAGTACAAATCTTATGAAATAGCAGAAATAGTATGATTTAGCAGAAATGCTGTATTTAGCACAAATACTGAAAAGCAGCAGAAATGCTATGACTTAGCACAACAGTAATAACTTATAGAAAATTGGAAAAGCAAAATGGACAGCTGGAAAAATCCTGAACATGCTAAGGGTCCCTCAAATCTAATTGTTAATTGAAAAAAAAAAAAAATCAGCAAAAAAAGTATAACAGTCACACAATCACAAATATGGGCACATATGGAAACACACATGCACAGAGAGACACACACAGGACCAAATTCAGTCAACCAGTCTAAATATATTGAATTTAAGTGATATAATAAGATGCTCCCATCAAAAGGCTCTCTCGCTCTCTCTCTCTCTCACACACACACACACACACACACACAGAGCCTAAAGGGAACAGTATTTGTGCCATGGAGTGTTAACAAGAATCTGAGGTCCATATTAGAAAAGCTGCTAAAATCATAAAAGTTTGCAGAATTGTAATAAATGATGAGTATGAATTAGTGGTCTGTGATAGTGTATTAATTTGTAGGAAAAAAAACATGTTGCCCAAGGTGTAATTGAACCCACGACCTTTGGGTTGCAGACCTGTGTCATTACCAACTGCGCCACTGGGAAAGAGAGCGGCGCCTGGAAAACAGGGTGATGAGCAGTCAGAATCAGATTGCGGTGAGAGAGCGAAAAATGCCGTTTTGCAGTTACAAAACGTCGTGTAACTCAAAAACTCGGTGGACTAGAAGCATAATTCTTGTACTGGGTGAATCAGCGTACTTTCGTGTACTTTGACTGTGATTTGCATTGCTCTTTGTACATCTGTCGCTGAGATATGACGAGAGAAGAAAGGGCAGACCCCAGATATGATTGGCTGGCTGGGAAGCCGTGCAGGCCCTGATATGTATTTGTATGTATCAGTCCTCACAGAGGATTAGCTGCCTGGGGACCTGGCAGAAATATATAGAAATAGTATGATTAAGCATAAATACTAAATATTTTAGAAAAAACTATATTAAGCACAAATCCTATAAAAAGCAGAAATACTATATTAAGCAATATAAATATCCTCTAAAAATCCTATAAAAAGCAGTAAAACTGTACTATGATTTGGTAGAAAAACCCTAATTAATCAAAATACTAAATTTGGCAGAAATAGCAGAAACACTATATTTAGCACAAATCTTATGAAATAGCAGAAAGAGTATGATTTAGCAGAAATGCTGTACTTAGCACAAATCTCATAAAATAGCAGACATAGTATGATTTTGCAGAAATGCTGTATTTAGCACAAATACTGAAAAGCAGCAAAAATGCTATGACTCAACACAATAGTAATAACTTAAAAAGAAAAGCAAAATGGACAGCTGAAAGAATCCTGAACATGCTAAGGGTCCCTCAAATGTAATTGTTAAATGAAAAAAATCAGCAAAAAAAAGTATAACAGTGACACAATCACAAATATGGACACATATGGAAACACACATGCACAGAGAGACACGCACAGGATCAAATTCAGTCAACCAGTCTAAATATATTGAATTTAAATCATATAATAAGATGCTCCCATAAAAACTCTCTCTCGCCTCCTTTCTCTCTTTATCTGTCACACACACACACACACACACACACACACACACACACACACACACACACACACACACACACACACAGGGAGAGACAAGCAAGTTTCTAGGTCAGTCAAGCAGCCTGGGAGCTGCTGAATTTGAATCCACCAATCAGAGAGGCTGTGTACTTTTCCCGCCAAAACAGGTGCAGCCGTTTTACACACTCAGCACAGAGAGAGACAGGATTTCTGCAGTGTATTTCTCATAGTGAGGATTCCTCTCAAACAAATGGCCATAATTTCCTAACCGTAGGGGCTAGAACAGTCATTCTTACACCGTTTTGTTCAGAAGACATGGGGAATCTTCAAGTGTTAACAATTTATCATTAACACTAGAATTACTGAGCCTTTTTCCCTGGTGCAAGTCCCTACTACTAGATTTACTGGCCTGCATGATTTGCGTAAATTCCCCCGACCTTAACACCTCTTGGCACCCCGCTGAGATTTTCACAGGTCGTCAGCTCCATTGTTCTCCTGCTTTTGTTGTGCAAACACACCTCCCCCAACCCCCAACCATGAGAGATTCAAGTTTTCCTAACCTGCAAGGCTGCTTTCCTTCCTTACCTGCCTGCATGCCTGTCCATAAACATATATACACAGAGTTGTACATATATTTATATATTTATATAGCCACACCTTATATAATATGCATAAAGTCTAGTTATACACACAGACACATCTATATCATATACATACATATATATATATATATATATATATATATATATATGTGTGTGTGTGTAACTATGTATATATATATATATATATATATATATATATATGTATATATATATATATATATAAAATGTTTGTATAGTGCACTTTCTATACCTTGCTCTGTCCACTTTTTTGCAATGACAATGCAGATTTTCCACTTGTGGGACAAATAAATGCAGATTTGCTGTGTGTGTGTGTGTGTGTGTGTGTGTGTGTGTGTGTGTGTGTGTGTGTGCAACATTGGCATTTGTTTACTCAGATCCAAGGCAGGCCAAACCTCTGTGTTACAACCTACACACAAAAGACAGACATTCACAATATATGGGTACACAAGTCTGTTTTATTTCAAAGTGTTTCAAACTTTACAGCGTTTGCAGACCCAGTGTCCATCATCCCTGCATTTGGCACAGGTGAATTTCTTACATGTTGCACAGGTAAATCTGCTGCGATTCCTGTTGCAGCTCTCTTGCACCTGGCACTGCGTTGTCTTTACAGTCCCTGGCACAGCAGCTGCAGCAGCCTGCCTCTGTGCTAAGATTTCCTTGTGCTGCATGAATCGGCAACGAAGTTGCTGAGCTAGAAGACGCAGAAACAATCTTCTTTTGCCTGTCCACCCTGTACATGCCTTGTACAAAATGTAGGCATTCATCGCCGCCAGGTCCAGCATATTGTGAAAACCGCTACTGGCCACCTGCGTGTTGCTGATCTTACAGAATACATCCGTGCCATTTGGTCCAACACGTCTACACCACACTGTAAAAGCAGAGCGAGAGAGTCATGAGTATATGTTTTTTTCTATAGGCCTGTATAGCACACATCAGAAAACATTGTAGCACTGGTGTAAAATTGTACACACATTCACATACCTTCATGTGGTTGTAGTCTGTGATCGTGTTGGGTTTCCTCTTTCTGCCGTCACCGATCGTCACGTCTTGGTGCATGGAACTTAGAACACACACAGTCTTGTTTTTTTAGGTGCATAAATTCTCAAGGAGACACTGCCACTTCTAAGCACTGAAGTGGAGAATACCTCTCGCTTTGCAGTATCTTTTGCAAGTTGAGGAAGTTCACGCGGACTTTATTCACCGTGCCCAGTAATGTTGTTTTGCGCTGCAGCAGTCTGTGCGACAGTGACAGTGAAGTAAAGAAATTGTCCGTTGTGACATTTCTTCCATCATCCAAAACGGCTCCATCAGTTTCATGACCACGTTCTCTGCCAGCCTCTCTCCCTTCTGACGACTGGGGTCCTTTCCCAAGTAAGGAGATGCACTGCAGACATATTTGGTGTCCAAATCCGTGGCCATCAGAACTTGATCCCAAATTTGTCTGGCTTGGTTGCAATATACTGGGTGAATGGACAACGAACCTTGGTAGGGAACAGCTGTTCATCTATGGTCATGTGTTCCCCTGGGTGAAACTCTTAGCACAGTTCTCGTTGAGCGTGTCCAGATGTCGGAGATCGCTGCAAATTTGTCTGTTTTCACCCGTTCTGTCCGCGTGTCCCTGTCATCAAATCGAAGGTGTTGCATAATTGAAATGAATCTATCTCGGGGCATTGTCTCTTTGATTAGTGGCACCAGAAATCTTTCTGACCAGCAATCCACAATGGCACCAACAGGACACATGATTGCTCTTACAAACAGGATTGAAATGAATGCCATAAGTTCATGAACTTAAAGCATAAAGTCTAGTTATACACACAGACACATCTATATCATATATATATATATATATATATATATACACACACACACACACACACACACACACACACACACGTAGATAGATAGATATGTGTGTGTGTGTGTGTGTGTGTGTGTGTGTGTAACATTGGCATTGTTTACTTAGATCCAAGGCAGGCCAAACCTCTGTGTTACAACCTACATACAAAAGACAGACATTCACAATATATGGGTACACAAGTCTGTTTTATTTCAAAGTCTTTCAAACTTTGAAACGAACCTTGTAGGAACAGCTGTTCCCTACCAAGCATTCTTGCAGCTGGCAACAACGGTCGTGCATTCAGTATAGTTGTGACTTCCGCAAAAAAAGTGGTCAAAATCTCATGAGTAAGTTGAAGCATTTCTATCAGGCATTTCTGAAAGTTGTAACACAGAGGTTTGGCCTGCCTTGGATCTGAGCAACTCTGAGTGAGCAAATGCAAATGTGCCAGGCCTCAAGGACAATGGGTGGTTTGCACAACAAAAGCTGTAGGAGAAACAAGCTGACGACCTGTGAAAATCTCAGCAGGGGTGCTTAACACCTCGGGACTTGCACCAGAAAATAAAAAAGCCAGTAATTCTAGGGGTATTGGGTTTAGGGAAGTTACGCAAATTTGCGCAGGATAGTAAACCTAGTGTTAAAATATGAATTATTAAAGATATTTGACTTGTAATGCACCATAACTGAGTAGAGGCGAAGCAAAAACTGCCTTGACCTGCCCTCAAACAACGCTTTCTAACTCTAAATCTATTTGGAGTATCGATATAATTCTTTCACCGTAAGAGACAGCAGGCTTTGGTGAACAGTCATGGAAATTTTCAGGTCTTTGTGGAAATCTATCAAAAGATATGACGAGAGAAAAAAAAAGTGGTTCATTTCAGAGTTTGAAAGCTGAAGAAATCTGAGCGAGGGACAAATTTCCTACCCTCAAACAAACGTAATTCATGGCCAAATGGTAATAGGTGAGAAAAAAAAATTGTACACTGTGAGCGTCAGGGTGTCTGAAGATATATTGGCACAAGCCTCATGTCTTAATGTCACTTTGTTAGGGAGATATGACGATTCGAATATGCCTCTCATTACAGAAATCAAGCGGTGATTTTGAACAAACTCTCCATTGACTTTCTATGGAGAGTTTTCAGACTTTGTGTTGGTCTGAGGAGATTTGCCAAAATTCTATAAATCTCACAACAATGATGGTGACATTTTCTGAAAGCCAGCAAAAATACCTACGTTTTGATGTATAATTTGTGGAAGTTGAGTGAAAATTGAGCAAGTAGCAAGAAGTTGTTCGGACATGAAGAGAACATTGAAAAAGGAAGAGTGGCTCACTTAGAACCAACTGCATAGCAACCATAATAACGCATGTATTTTCTGAAAAATCAGAAAATGAATCTCAGAACTTAAAGAGGATAAGATGAAAATGGTAACAGATATGAAAAAGCTGAATCAGACAGGAATAGCCCAATAATTTGTGAACATTTTAAAGTTTAAATGGTTGTTCTAGGTGAAAGTATGAGGAAGTAGTTAAGTTTCAAAAACAAGCAAGTTTTAGCAGAATTTTGGAAGTTTTCCATTCATTTCAATGGGACAAAAATTGCATAAAAAGCTTAATATTTTAAAAAGTATAACAGCAAAAATACCAAAAGTCATAGCGCACATTAGCAGAAATAGCAGAATAGTTTAAAATTTGAGCGGTAAAAATCGGTGGGAAAATTGTGGAAGTAGTTAAGTGCCAAAAAAGCGTCGGAAGCAACTAGAACTAGAAAAATTTGCATTTCCTGCGAAAATGCAGTGTGGATGCTTTAAAGCTGAAGCTGTCTGCTGAAACTAGCAGAAAAAGCTGAAAAGTTGCAAAAATTGTAAAATCTTTGCAGAAGCAAAGGAACTTTGCTAAAATGTAGTATCTTAGAACTGCAATATCTTAGAAGAAACATAATACTTGGCAGAAATACAATAGCATAGCAGAACTTAGCAGAAATATTGTAACTTACCAGAAACACGATAACTTCTCAAAAATACAAGAATTTAGGAGAAATAGTATAAGATAACAGAAAGAATATATTTAGGCAAACATTCTTAAACATTACAGAAATACTATGATTTAGAAAAACAGTACAACATAGCAGAAATGCTGCGATTTACCAGAGACACTGTAATTTACTATTAATATTGAAAATTTTTTTTAAAAATACTATGTTTTAGCACAAATACTGTAATTTGACAGAAATACTATCATTCGGCAGAAATACTATGTTTCAGCAGAAATACTCTGGTTTAGCACAAATATTATAACATAGCAGTAATACAATTATATAGCAGAAATGCTATATTTAGAAAGAAAAATATAATATAGTAGAAATACTATGATTTAGCAGAAATACTGTAATCAGCACATATACTGTAACATGACAGAAATTCCTCCACTTAGTAGTAATACTATAACATAAAACAAATGTTATGATTTGGCACAAAAACCATAATTTGGCAAAATACTATGATTTAGCAGAAATACTATGATTGAGCAGAAGTACTAAGATGTAGTAAAAGTACTTTGATTTAACAGAAATACAATTATGGAGGAGTAATACTTTAAAATGGGAGAAATATTGATACACACACACATACACAGAGCCTAAAGGGAACAGTATTTGTGCCATGGAGTGTTAAGAAGAATCTGAGGTCCATATTAGAAAAGCTGCTAAAATCATAAAAGTTTGCAGAATTGTAATAAATGATGAATATGAATTAGTGGTCTGTGATAGTGTATTAATTTGTAGGGAAAAAAACATGTTGCCCAAGGTGTAATTGAACCCACGACCTTTGGGTTGCAGACCTGTGTCATTACCAACTGCGCCACTGGGAAAGAGAGCGGCGCCTGGAAAACAGGGTGATGAGCAGTCAGAATTAGATTGCGGTGAGAGGCGAAAAACGCTGTTTTTGGAGTTACAAAACGTCGTGTAACTCAAAAACTACGTGGACTAGAAGCATAATTCTTGTACTGGGTGAATCAGCGTACTTTCGTGTACTTTGACTGTGATTTGCATTGCTCTTTGTACATCTGTCGCTGAGATATGACGAGAGAAGAAAGGGCAGACCTCAGATATGATTGGCTGGCTGGGAAGCCGTGCAGGCCCTGATATGTAAATTTTATATGTATCAGTCCTCACAGAGGATTAGCTGCCTGGGGACCTGGCAGAAATATATACAAATAGTATGTTTAAGCATAAATACTACATTTAGTAGAAATACTATGTTTTAGCACAAATACTATAAAATGGCAGAAATACTATAATTAAGCAGAAATACTATATTTGGCAGAAACACTATATTTAGTACAAATCTTATGAAATAGCAGAAATAGTATGATTTAGCAGAAATGCTGTATTTGGCACAAATCTCATAAAATAGCAGAAATAGTATGATTTAGCAGAAATGCTGTATTTAGCACAAATACTGAAAAGCAGCAGAAATGCTATGACTTAGCACAACAGTAATAACTTATAGAAAAATTGGAAAAGCAAAATGGACAGCTGGAAAAATCCTGAACATGCTAAGGGTCCCTCAAATCTAATTGTTAATTGAAAAAAAAAAAATCAACAAAAAAAAGTATAACAGTCACACAATCACAAATATGGGCACATATGGAAACACACATGCACAGAGAGACACACACAGGACCAAATTCAGTCAACCAGTCTAAATATATTGAATTTAAGTGATATAATAAGATACTCCCATCAAAAGGCTCTCTCTCGCTCTCTCTCTCTCTCACACACACACACACACACACACACACACACAGAGCCTAAAGGGAACAGTATTTGTGCCATGGAGTGTTAACAAGAATCTGAGGTCCATATTACAAAAGCTGCTAAAATCATAAAAGGTTGCAGAATTGTAATAAATGATGAATATGAATTAGTGGTCTGTGATAGTGTATTAATTTGTAGGGAAAAAACACATGTTGCCCAAGGTGTAATTGAACCCATGACCTTTGGGTTGCAGACCTGTGTCATTACCAACTGCGCCACTGGGAAAGAGAGCGGGTGCCTGGAAAACAGGGTGATGAGCAGTCAGAATCAGATTGGTGGACTAGAAGCATAATTCTTGCACTGGGTGAATCAGCGTACTTTCGTGTACTTTGACTGTGATTTGCATTGCTCTTTGTACATCTGTCACTGAGATATGACGAGAGAAGAAAGGGCAGACCCCAGATATGATTGGCTGGCTGGGAAGCCGTGCAGGCCCTGATATGTATTTGTATGTATCAGTCCTCACAGAGGATTAGCTGCCTGGGGACCTGGCAGAAATATATAGAAATAGTATGATCAAGCATAAATACTACATTTTTTAGAAAAACTATATTAAGCACAAATCGTATAAAAAGCAGAAATACTATATTAAGCAATATAAATATCCTCTAAAAATCCTATAAAAAGCAGTAAAACTGTACTATGATTTGGTAGAAAACCCTAATTAATCAAAAATACTAAATTTGGCAGAAATGGCAGAAACACTATATTTAGCACAAATCTTATGAAATAGCAGAAAGAGTATGATTTAGCAGAAATGCTGTATTTAGCACAAATACTGAAAAACAGCAGAAATGCTATGACTTAGCACAATACTAATAACTTAAATAGAAAAATTGGAAAAGCAAAATGGACAGCTGAAAAAATCCTGAACATGGGTCCCTCAAATATAATTGTTAAATGAAAAAAAATCAGCAAAAAAAAAGTATAACAGTCACACAATCAGAAATATGTACACATATGGAAACACACATGCACAGAGACACACACAGGACCAAATTCAGTCAACCAGTTTAAATATATTGAATTTAAATCATACAATAAGATGCTTCCATAAAAACGCTCTCTCGCCCTCTCTCTCTCTCTCTCTGTCACACACACACACACACACACACACACACACACACACACACACACACACACACAAGATCCAATTCAGTCAACCAGTCTAAATATATTGAATTTAAATCTTACAATGAGATCATCTCACACACACACACACACACACACACACACACACACACACACACACACACACACACACACACAAGATCCAATTCAGTCAACCAGTCTAAATATATTGAATTTGAATCTTACAATGAGATCATCCATGAAAAGGCTTTCTCTCTCTCTCTCTCTCTCTCACACACACACACACACACACACACACACACACACACACAGATCCAATTCAGTCAACCAGTCTAAATATATTGAATTTGAATCTTACAATGAGATCATCCCATAAAAAGGCTTTCTCTCTCTCTCTCTCTCTCTCTCTCTCTCTCTCACACACACACACACACACACACACACACACACACACACACACACACACAAGATCCAATTCAGTCAACCAGTCTAAATATATTGAATTTGAATCTTACAATGAGATCATCCCATGAAAAGGCTTTCTCTCTCTCTCTCTCTCTCTCTCTCTGTCACACACACACAGACACACACACACACACACAAGATCCAATTCAGTCAACCAGTCTAAATATATTGAATTTAAATCATACAATAAGATGCTCCCATAAAAACTCTCTCTCGCCCTCTCTTTCTCTCTCTCTCTGTCACACACACACACACACACACACACACACACACACGCAGAGAAAATCAAGTTTCTAGGTCAGTCAAACAGCCTGGGAGCTGCTAAATTTGAATCCACCAATCAGAGAGGCTGTGTACTTTTCCCGCCAAAACAGGTGCAGCCGTTTTTACACAGACACAGCACAGAGACAGGATTTGTGCTGTCTACTTTTCATAGTGAGGACTCCCCTCAAACAAATGGCTATAATTTCCTAACCGTAGGGGCTAGAATGGTCATTCTTACACCGTTTTGTTCAGAAGAGATGGGGGAAGCTTCAAGTGTTGACAATTTATCATTAAAATATGAATTATTAAAGATATTTGACTTGTAATGCACCATAACTGAGTAGAGGCGAAGCAAAAACTGCCTTGACCTTCCCTCAAACAACGCTTTCTAACTCTAAATCTATTTGGAGTATCGATATCATTCTTTCACCGTAAGAGACAGCAGGCTTTGGTCAACAGTCATGGAAATTATCAGGTCTGTGTGGAAATCCATCAAAAAGATATGACGAGAGAAAAAAAGTGGTTCATTTCAGAGTTTGAAATCTGAAGAAATCTGAGCAAAGGACGAATTTCCTACCCTCAAACAAGTGTAACTCATTTCAGAACGGTAATAGGTGAGAAAAAAATTCTTGAATTGTGAGCGTCAGGAGTGTCTGAAGATATACGGGGACAAGCCTCATGTTTTAACTTCGCTTCGTTAAGGAGATATGACGATTCGAATATGCCTCTCATTAGAGAAATCAGCGATGATTTTGAACAAACTCTCCACTGACTTTCTATGGAGAGTTTTCTGACTTTAATGTTGGTCTGAGGAGATTTGCCAAAATTCTATAAATCTCACAACAATGATGGTGACATTTTCTGAAAGCCAGCAAAAATACCTACGTTTTGATGTATAATTTGTGGGGGTTGAGTGGAAATTGAGCGAGTAGCAAGAAGTTGTTCGGACATGAAGAGAAAATTGCAAAAGGTACAGTGGCTCACTTAGAACCAACTGCATAGCAACCATAACAACGCATGTATTTTGTGAAAAATCACAAAGATGAAACTCAAAACTTAAAGAGGGATAAGATGAAAACGGTAACAGATATGAAAAAGCTGAATCATTCATGAATAGCCCAATAATTTGTGAACATTTTAAAATTTGAATGGTTGTTCTAGGCGAAAGTATGAGAAAGTAGTTAAGTTTCAAAAAAGAGTAAGTTTTAGCAGAATTGCGGAAGTTTCCCATTCATTTCAATGGGACAAATTAAAGGAAAAAAGCTTAATATTTTAAAAAGTATAAGAGCAGAAAATACCAAAAATCATAGCAGAAATTAGCAGAAATAGTAGAATAGTTTAAAATTTGAACGGGGAAAATCGGCTGAAAATTGTGGAAGTAGTTAAAGGACGAAAAACGTACGGAAGCAACTTGAAGAATAATAATAATAACTAGAAAAATTTGCATTTCCTGCGAAAATGCTATGTGGATGCCTTAACGCTGAAGCTGTCTGCTGAAAAGCTGAAAAAGATGAAAAGTTGCAAAAAGTTGTATGGTGGTGAAAAAAAACGTTACCCTGAGCAGGATTCGAACCTGGCCCACTGGGGCTCAAGGCAGCTACTCATCTCACTGAGCCAAAGTCATTCTCACAAAGAAGAGGTGGACAGACTGACAATTCTGCTGAAATTAGCAGAAGCTGCTGAGAATTGTGCTGATAAGGGGTGAAAAGGCTGAAAATTTTGCAGAAAAGAGGTGTATCAGCAGAATTTCTGCTGAAAAGAGGTAAAAAAGCAGAAAGTTGCACTGAAAAGAGATGAATCAGCAGAATTTCTGCTCAAAAGAGTTTTTTCTGAAAACAGCTTAGATTTGTTTTAATAAGAGGTGAAAAGGCTGAACATTTTGCAGAAGAGGTGAATAAGCAGAATTTGGGCTGAAAAGAAGTGAAAATTCTGAAAATTCTGCTGAAAAGAGTTCAATCAGCAGTATTTCTGCTGAAAAGAGGCGAATGAGCAGAATTCTGCTGAAAAGAGGTTTTTGCTGAAAAGGGGTGAAAAAGCTGGTATTTGTGCTGAAAAGTGGTGAAAAAACTGGAAATTCTGGTGAAAAGGGTGAAAAAGCTGAAATTTGTGTTGAAAAGAGTTAAAAAGTTTAACTGTTAACTGAAAGAAATGTTGCCATAAGCGGGATTTGAACCCGGCCTCCCAGTCTGAGAACGGCTGCTTATCTCACTGAGCTAAAACACAGCTCAAACCGGCAAGGAAAACTAGTGGCCCCACTGATAATGCGAACCAGTCTGATACCACTTCTTTCCAGTGTTCACGTTTACTAAGGCACTACCCAAAACGCACCACAAGAGGGCACTCCAACACAAGAGATGACCTATGTACACAGATGCACTTAGTAACAGTCAGCCTCCTACTTAGCCACTACGTAATACAGCGATATTACAGTGTACAAATTCACATAAATTTGCAGGAGGAACAAACAAAGCAGGAACAAGCCCAAAACAATCAAATAACTGGGCTGCCATAGGTATCGCTAACTAGCACATACGCTAAAGGTAACTAAAACCAATACACACAAGTAGCAGGGTAAACATCTTAAGCATGGAACATTAACTCACGCTTATGTGACACACACCATCCCCAACAAATACAGGATGGGCTATTTCCTCCCCTTCCCAGCAGCTCTCTCTCAATCGTTAGCCCAGGAACGAAGGAAGACCATCTAGCTCAGAAGTCCCATGAATTCCCTCACTGCTCAGAGGCTGCTGGGTAATGTAGCTCACAATAACACAGGTTTTTCTACAAGCACAAATACTATAACATAGCAGAAATACTGTGATTTTGTTGAAATACTATGCTTTAGGACAAATACTATGATTTGGCAGTAATACTATGTTTTAGGACATAAACTATGATTTGGCTCAAATATTATGATATAGCAGCAATACTATGTTTTGGTACAAATGCTGCGCTTTAGGCACAAATATTATGATTTGGCAGACACTATGATTTAGCAGAGATAATATGATTTGGCAGAAATACTAAACTTTGGCACAAATACTATAATTAAGTGCAAGTACTTTAAGATAACAGAAATACTATGATTTAGCAGAAATACAATGTTTTTGCAGAAAAACTGTAATTTCACTCAAATACTTTGAAATAGCTGTAATACTATGATTTGGCAGAACATAACAGAAATTCTACGACTTAGTAGTAATACTATAACATAACAGAAATATTAATTGGGCACAAATACTATAATTTGGCACAAGTACCATGTTTTAGGCAAATCCCATAATTTGGCACAAATACTATGATTTGGCAGACACTATGATTTAGCAGAAATACAATGTTTTGCAAAAACACTGTAATTTCACTCAAATACTATGAAATAGCAGTAATACTATGATTTGGCAGAAATATTATGTTTCAGTACAAACACTATGACTTAGAAGTAATACAGTGACAAAAGGATTCCTCAAAATACTATGAAATTGCAGTAATTCTATGATTTGGCAGAAAACTGTACCATACAAATACAATGCTTTGGTACAAATACTATATTTTGGTTTGAATACTATGATTTGCAACAAATACTATGATTTGGCACGACCAGTATGATTTAGTACAAATACTACTGAATTGGCAGAAATACTGTGATTTAGTAGTAATACTATAACATAACAGATATACTGTAATGTTGCAGACATAGTATGTTTTGCACATATGCTACGATTTCGCTCAAATACTATGAAATTGCAGTAATACTATGATTTTGAAGGAATACTATGATTTGGTAGAAATACTATGCCTTAGTAGTAATACTATAACATAACAGATATAATGTGATTTCTGCAGACATAGTATGTTTTTGCACAAATACTACGATTTCGCTCAAATACTATGAAATTGCAGTAATACTATGATTTTCAAGGAATACTATGATTTGGTAGAAATACTATGCCTTAGTAGTAATACTATAACATAACAGATATACTGTGATTTTGCAGACATTCTATGTTTTTGCACAAATACTACGATTTTGCTCAAATACTATAAAATTGCAGTAATACTTTGATTTTGAAGGAATACTATGATTTGGTAGAAATGCTATGCCTTAGTAGTAATACTATAACATAACAAACATTTTAATTGGGCACAAATACCATGATTTGGCACAAATACAATGATATGGCAGAAATACTATGATTGGGTACAAATACTATGATTTGGCACAAGTACTATGACTTAGTACAAATACTATGATTTGGCACAAATACTATGTTTTAACATAAATAATATCTTTTGACAGAAATTTCTGCTAAAAGGTACTATTTCTACTTTTTAGCAGAAATACTGTAATTTTGCATAAATACTATGATTTGGGATAAATACTATGATTTGGCCGATATACTATATTCAGCACATATACTATAACAAAACAGAAAGTCTTCGACTTAGTAGTAATACTATAACATAATAGATATACTATAATTTTGCAGACAGTTTATGTTTTTGCACAACTAGCACAATATGGCAGAAATACTATGATTTGGCACAAGTACTATGATTTAGTACAAATACGATGATTTGGCAATAATACTGGGTTTTAGCACATCAACTGAGATTTGGGTGAAATACTATGATTTAGAAGAAATACTATGACTTTGTAAAAATACAATGTTTTGGTTCACATAATATGATTTGTAAAAATACTGTGATTTGGCACAAGTACCATGATTTAGTACAAATACTACGATTTCGCTCAAATACTATGAAATTGCAGTAATACTATGATTTTGAAGGAATACTATGATTTGGTAGAAATACTATGCCTTAGTAGTAATACTATAACATAACAGATATACTGTGATTTTGCAGACATAGTATGTTATTGCACAAATACTACGATTTCGCTCAAATACTATGAAATTGCAGTAATACTATGATTTTGAAGGAATACTATGATTTGGTAGAAATACTATGCCTTAGTAGTAATACTATAACACAACAGATAGAATGTCTGCAAAATCACAGTATATGTTTTTGCACAAATACTACAATTTGGCAGAAATACTATGTTTGGGCACAAATACTATGATTTGCTATAAATACTATGATTTGGCACATATACTATAATCAGCAGATATACTATAACATAACAGAAATTCTACGACTTAGTAGTAATACTATAACATAACAGAAATTTTAATTGGGCACAAATAACATGATTTGGCACAAATACCATGATTTGGCAAAAACATACCATGATTTGGCACAAATACGATGATATGGCAGAAATTCTATGATTGGGTATAAATACTATGATTTGGCACAAGTACTATGACTTAGTACAAATACTATGATTTGGCACAAATACTATGATTTAGCAGAAATACTATGTTTTAACATAAATAATATCTTTTGACAGAAATTTCTGCTAAAGGTACTATTTCTGCTTTTTAGCAGAAATACTGCAATTTTGCATAAATACTATGATTTGGGATAAATACTATGATTTGGCAGATATACTGTGTTCAGCAAATATGCTATAACATAACAGACATTCCTCCACTTAGTAGTAATACTATAACATAAAATAAATATTATGGTTTTGCCCCAAAACCATGATTTGCACAAACACCATGAATTTTCAAAATACTATGATTTAGCAGAAATACTATGATTGAGCAGAAGTACTAAGATGTAGTAGAAGTACTTTGATGTAGCACAAGTACTATTATGGAGGAGTAATACTTTAACATGGGAGAATTATTGAGACACACACACACATACACAGAGAGCAAAGTGTACAGGGGCTGTTAAGAGTCTGGGCTTGGTATATCTAGGTCAGCTAAATTGGCTGCACCTGCTGTAATCAGCACTTACACACACAGACACAGAGAGAGCTATGGCTTTTCTTCAGTGTATTTCTCACATTCAGGATTCCCTTGAACAAATGGCCATAATTTCCTAACCGTGAGGGCTAGAACGCTCATTCTGACACCGTTTTGTTCAGAAGAGATGGGGAATCTGCAGGTCTTCATAATTCAGAGATAAAATATAAATTATTGAAGATATATGACTTGTAATACACTGTAACTGAGTAGAGGCGAAGCAAAACTGCCTTGACTTGCCCTCAAACAACGTTTTGTAACTCTTTATGGAGCATCAAAATCATTCTTTCACCGTAAGAAACAGCACGCTTTGGTGAACAGTCATGGAAATTTTCAGGTCTCTGTGGAAATCCATCAAAAGATCTGACGAGAGAAAAAAAGTGCCTCATTTCCAGAGTCTGAAATCTGAAGAAATCTGAGCAAGGGACAAATTTCCTATCCTCAAACAAGTATAATTCATGGCCAAACGGTAATAGCTGAGAAAAAACTTCTTGAATTGTGAGCATCAGGAGTGTCTGAAGATATATTATATTGGCACAAGCCTCATGTCTCAACTTTGTTTCGTTAAGGAGATATGACGATTTGAAAATGCTTCTCATTAGAGAAATCCAGCGCTGATTTTGAAGAAACTCTCCACTGAGTTTCTATGGAGAGTTTTCAGACTTTGTGTTACTCTGAGGAGATTTGCAAAAGATCTATAAGTCCCAGAAGAATGATAGTGACATTTTCTGAAAGCCAGCAAAAATACCTACGTTTTGATGTATAATTTGTGGGAGTTGAGTGGAAATTGAGCGAGTAGCAAGAAATTGTTCAGACATGAAGAGAAAATTCAGAATAGACGAGTGTACACTCTGAGTTAATTGCATAGCAACCATAACAACGCATGTATTTTCTGAAAAATCACAATTTTGCAACTGAAAACTTAAAGAGGTATAAAATTAAAACGGTAGAAGATCTGAAAAAGCTGAATCAGACAGGAATAGCCCAATAATCTGAGAACATTTTAAAGTTTGAATGGAGTTTCTAGGTGAAAGTATGACAAAGTAGTTAAGTTTCAAAAACAATCAAGTTTTAGCAGAATTGTGGAAGTTTTCCATTCATTTCAATGGGACAAATTAAAGGAAAAAAGTGTAATATTTTAAAAAGTATAACAGTAATAAACACCAAAAGTCATTGCCGGAAAGAGCAGAAAGAGCAGAACAGTATAGAGTTTGAACTGAGAAAATCGGCTGAAAACTGAGGAAGTAGTTAAGTGCCAAAAAGTGTACGGAAGCAACTAGAAGAATAATAATAATAAAGAATAAAGAGAAACAGGAACTCAATAGTGTGGAAGCCCTTTAAGGGCATCCACACAACTAGAAAAATTTGCATTTCCTGCGAAAATGCTGTGTGGATGCCTTAATGCTGAAGCTGTCTGCTGAAAAGCTGAAAAAGATGAAAAGTTGTATGGTGGTGAAAAAAAAATGTTGCCTTGAGCAGGATTTGAACCTGGCCCTCTTAGTCTCAAGGCGGCTACTCATCTCACTAAGCCAAAGTCACTCTCAATTACACAAACTCATTCTCACAAAGAAGAGATGGAGAGACTGACAATTTTGCTGACATGAGCAGAAGCTGCTGAGAATTGTGCTGGTAAGAGGAGAAAAGGCTGAAAATTTTGCAGAAAAGAGGTGAATCAGCAGAATTTCTGCTGAAAAGAGGTAAAGAAGCAGAAAGTTGCGCTGAAAAGAGATGAATCAGCAGAATTTCTGCTTAAAAGAGTTTTTCCTGAAAACAGCTGAGATTTGTGCTGATAAGAGGTGAAAAGGCTGAAAATTTTGCAGAAGAGGTGAACAAGCAGAATTTGGGCTGAAAAGAGGTGAAAATTCTGCTGAAAAGAGTTCAATCAGCAGAATTTCTGCTGAAAAGTGTTCTGCAGAACTCTTTTCAGAATTCTGCTGAAAAGATGTTTTTGCTGAAAATAGCTGAAAAAGCTGGGAAACTGAAAATTTTGCTGAAAAGGGGTGAAAAGCTGAAATTGAGTTAAAAAAAAAGTTTCTCTGCGTAAAACAGGTTTCTGCTTAAAACAGCTAAAAGTTGAGATTTGTGCTGAAAACAGGTGTTCAAATCCATGACCAGGATTTGAACCTGGCCCTTGTGGTCTCAAGGAAGCTACTCATCTCACTGAACTAAACTTGTTCCGACAAACACAAGGGATGGAGAAACTGACAATTTTGGTAAATGAGCAGAGGCTGCTAAGTTTTGTGCTGAGAAGATGTGAAAAGCTGAAAAATTTGCAGAAAAGAGGTGAATCAGCAGAATTTCTGCAGAAAAGATGGAAAGAAGAAGAACATTGCGCTGAAAAGAGGTAAATCAGCAGAATTTCTGCTGAAAAGACGGAAAGAAAGCAATCACAGTAGCTGCTCATCTCACTGAGCCAAAGCAGTTCTTGTCCCACCAAGAGATATGATGAGAAAAAATGTGCAGGGGGGGCCGAAGAAGCTGAATTGTTGTGAAAAGAGGTGAAAAAGCTGAAATTCTTCTGAAAGAGCAGAACAGGCTGAAAATTTTCAGCTACTCATTGAGCCAAACTGGTTCTCACATAACTGAAAAAAGGTGAAAAAGCTGAAAATTCTGATAAAAACATCAGAAGTGGCTGACATTTGTGCTGATAAGAGGTGAAAACGCAAACTTTCTGCTGAAAAGAGGAAGAACAACCTGGTTCTGCTCAATTTCACCAATCAGAGGTACTGCTTCTGTCTGCTTCATCAGGCTGTGTACTTGTATGTATTTCTGCCATGCAGCGTTAACAAGAATCTGAGGTCCATATTAGAAAAGCTGCTAAAATCATAAAACTTTGCAGAATTGTAATAAATTAGCAATATAAATTACAGGTCCGTGATAGTGTATAAATTTGAAGTGAAAAAAAAAATATTGACCAAGGTGGATTTGAACCCACGACCTTTGGGCTGCAGACCCGTGTCATTACCAATTGCGCCACCTGGAAAGGGGGTGGGTACCCGAAAACCAGATTGATAACCAGTCAGAAATAGATCGCGGTGAGCGGTGAAAACGCCGCCGTTTTTGGAGTTACAAAACGTCGTGTAACTCAAAACCTAGGAGGGCTAGCAGCATAATTCTTGTACTGGGTGAATCAGCGGACTTTGGTGTACTTTGACTGCGATTTTCATTGCTCTTTCTACCTCCATCGCGGAGATATGACGAGAGAAGAAACGGCTTCATTTTCGGAGTTTGAAAACTGAGAGGAGGACATATTTCCACCCCTCAAACAAACGTAATTTATGGCTCAACAGTAAGATGACAGTAAAAACTGCTCACACCATGACTGTCAGCAGTGTCTGAACATAAATTGGCAGCATGCAGATGAATCTTACAAAGAAGCTCGGAGGGAGAGACTGAGCTTGTATTTCCACCCCAAGCTGGTAGGGGATGCTCTTTATTAAACACTTGCTTGTGCTACAATGTGCTTCAAGGGTCATTAACAGCATAACAGAACTCACTTATGGTACTGCATTCTTCCTATAAAACAATAACTGTCAGTGACTTTGTACCGTAGTATAAACACAACATTCAAGACAACAGTTAAAAGTAATGTAACCATAAACAATGAAACAAGAACATCTAAACAGCAGCACATGTCCCAAGGCATGATGGGAGAGAACTAGCTGTTCCACCAACACGCCACATTATTTATGATTTATGATTTGGCAGAAACACTGGGAATTGGTATAAATAGTATGATTTACATGAAATACTTTGACTTAGCAGAAATTCTATAATCTAGCAAAAAGCACTTCAGCATAGCAGAAATTCTATGATTGAGCAGAATTACTAGGATTTAGCACAAACACTATGATTTGGCTCAAAACCTTTATTTTGCAGTTATATTGTGATTTGGCACAAATGCTGTGCTTTGGAACAAGTACCAAGATTTGGCAGAAATACTATGAGCAGTAATAATATAACATAGCAGAAATACTGTTATTTTGTGGAAATAGTATGCTTTGGCACAAATACCATGATTTGGCAAAAACACTGATTTAACAGAAATACTATGATTGAGCAGAAGTACTAAGATGTAGTAGAAGTACTTTGATTTAGCAGAAATACTATTATGGAGTAGTAATGGTTTAACATGGGAGAAATATTGATACAGACACACAAACATACACATACACAGAGCCTAAAAGGAACAGAGGCTGTGAAGAGTCTGGACTTGGTATATCTAGGTCAGTTAAATTGGCTGCACCTGCTGTAATCAGCCCTTACACACACAGACACAGAGAGAGGTATAAGTTTTCTGCAGTGTATTTCTCACATTCAGGATTCCCCTCAAACAAATGGCCATAATTTCCTAACCATAGGGGCTAGAAAGCTCATTCTGACATCGTTTTGTTCAGAAGAGATGGGGGAATCTGCAGGTCTTCATAATTCAGAGATAAAATATAGATTATTGAAGATATATGACTTGTAACACACTGTAACTGAGTAGAGGCGAAGCAAAACTGCCTTGACTTGGCCTCAAACATCGTTTTGTAACTCTAAATCTATATGGAGCATCAAAATCATTCTTTCACTGTAAGAAACAGCAGGCTTTGGTGAACAGTCATGGGAATTTTCAGGACTCTGTTGCAATCCATCAAAAGATATGACGAGAGAAAAAAAAGTGTCTCATTTCCAGAGTTTGAAATCTGAAGAGATCTGAGCGAGGGACAAATTTCCTACTCTCAAACATATGCAATTCATGGCCAAACGGTAATAGGTGAGAAAAAAATTCTTGAATTGTGAGCATCAGGACTGTCTGAAGATATATTGGCACAAGCCTCATGTCTCAACTCTGTTTTGTTAAGGAGATATGACGATTTGAAAATGCCTCTCATTAGAGAAATCCAGCGGTGATTTTGAACAAACTCTCCATTGACTTTGTATGGAGACTTTTCCGACCTTGTGTTGGTCTGAGGAGATTTGCCAAAATTCTATAAATCCCACAACAATGATAGTGACATTTTCGGAAAGCCAGCAAAAATACCTACGTTTTGATGTATAATGTGTGGGAGTTGAGTGGAAATTGAGCGAGTAGCAAGAAGTTGTTCGGACATGAAGAGAAAATTCAGAACAGAGCAGCCCTCACTCTGAGTTAATTGCATAGCAACCATAGCAACACATGTATTTTCTGAAAAATCACAATTTTGCAACTGAAAACTTAAAGAGGTATAAAATTAAAACGGTAGAAGATCTGAAAAAGCTGAATCACTCAGGAATAGCCCAATAATCTGAGAACATTTTAAAGTTTGAATGGAGTTTCTAGGTGAAAGTATGAGGACGTAGTTAAGTTTCAAAAACAAGCAAGTTTTAGCAGAATTGTGGAAGTTTCCCATTCATTTCAATAGGACAAATTAAAGGAAAAAAGTGTAATATTTTAATAAGTATAACAGTAATAAACACCAAAAGTCATAGCAGGAATTAGCAGAAAGAGCAGAACAGTTTAGAGTTTGAGCGGAGAAAATCGGCTGAAAACTGAAAGAGTAGTTAAGTGCCAAAAAAGCGTCGGAAGCAACTAGTAAATAGTGGAATAAAGAATAAAGAGAAACAGGAACTCAATAGTGTGGAAGCCCTTTTAGGGCATCCACACAATAAAGAATAAAGAGAAACAGGAACTCAATAGTGTGGATGCCTCCAGCATCCACACAACTAGAAAAATTTGCATTTCCTGCGAAAATGCAGTGTGGATGCTGTAATGCTGAAGCTGTCTGCTGAAACTAGCAGAAAAAGCTGAAAAGTTGCAGAATTTGTAAAAAGCTTTGCAGAAGCAAAGGAACTTTGCTAAAATGTAGTAACTTAGCAGAACTGTAATATCTTAGAGGAAACATAATACTTGGCAGAAATACAATAGCATAGCAGAACTTAGCAGAAATATTGTAACTTACCAGAAACACGATAACTTGTCAGAAATACAAGAATTTAGGAGAAATTGTATAAGATAACAGAAAGAATATATTTAGCCAAACATTCTTAAACATTACAGAAATACTATGATTTAGAAAAACAGTACAACATAGCAGAAATGCTGTGATTTACCAGAGACACTGTAATATACTATGAATATTTTAATTTTATATGAATACTATGTTTTAACAAAAATACTCCAGTTTAGCACAAATATTATAACATAGCAGAAATACTATTCTATAGCAGAAATGCTATATTTAGAAAGTAAAATATAATATAGTAGAAATACTATGATTTAGCAGAAATCCTACAATATAGCTTAATAACAATGATTTAGAAGAGATACTATGATTGAGCAGAATAGTAATAACTTAGGTGAAAATATTGGAAAGGTAAAATGACAAGCTGAATAAAAAGGAACATGGTTAAGTTCGCTGAAATCTATTTGTTATTCACCTGTGAAAAAATAAAACAAAAATACATTTAGAAGAAAAACAAATAAGAACAGTCAACAGATACATAAGAAATCAAATATAGATACACAAATGTACAGAGAGAGACACAGGGAGGGTCTATGCCAGTCAACCAGTCTGAATATATTACATTTTTTCCAACAATGAGATGCTACCCTAAAAGGGTCTTTCTGTGTATCTCTCTCTCTCTCTCTCTCTCTCACACACACACACACACACACACACACACACACACACACACAAACACACACACAGCAGCAGCAGCAGCAGCAGCAGCAGCAGAAAGTGAACAGGGGCTGTTAACAGCATGTTTCTAGGTCAGTCTTGCAAGCCTGGGAGCTGCTAAATTTGAATCCACTAATCAGAGGGCTGTGTACCTTTTCCCACCAAAACTGGTGCACCAAGTGCAGGCTTTTACACATGCAGCACAGAGAGAGACAGGATTTTGCAGTCTATTTCTCATAGTGAGAATTCCCTCAAAGAAACAGCCATAAATTTCTAACTGTAGGGGCTAAAACAGTCATTCTTAGACCATTTTATTCAGAAGACATAGGGGAATCTTGAAATGCTGACCACTGAAAATAAAAATATGAAATATTAGAGATATATGACATAGATGATTGGTGGGCTTAGAAGCCACGAAGGTCCCAATATGCAAATCTGAATGTGCCAGGCCTCAGATATGATTGGTTGTCTTAGAAGCCATATAAAAAGCAGTAAAACTGTACTATGATTTGGTAGAAAAACTATAATTAATCAAAAATACTATATTTGGCAGAAATACTATTTTTTAGCAGAAACACTATATTTAGCACAAATCTTATGAAATAGCAGAAATAGTATGATTTAGCAGAAATGCTGTATTTAGCACAAATACTGAAAAGCAGCAGAAATGCTATGACTTAGCACAATAGTAATAACTTGAATAGAAAAATTGGAAAAGCAAAATGGACAGCTGAAAAACTCCTGAACATGCTAAGGGTCCCTCAAATGTAATTGTGAAATGAAAAAAAAAATCAGCAAAAAAAAGTATAACAGTCACACAATCACAAATATGGAAACATATGGAAACACACATGCACAGAGAGACACACACAGAATCAAATTCAGTCAACCAGTCTAAATATATTGAATTTAAATGACAGACAGACAGACAGACAGACAGACAGACAGCAGCATCAGCAAGTGAACAGGGGCTGTTAACAGCATGTTTCTAGGTCAGTCAAACAGCTGTGAGCTGCTAAATTTGAATCCACCAATCAGAGAGGCTGTGTGCTTTTTCCCGCCAAAACTGGTGCACTAAGTGCAGGCTTTTACACATGCAGCACAGAGAGAGACAGGATTTTTGCAGTCTATTTCTCATAGTGAGAATTCCCCTCAAACAAACAGCCATAAATTTCTAACCGTAGCGGCTAAAACAGTCATTCTTAGACCATTTTATTCAGAAGACATAGGAGAATCTTGAAATGCTGACCATTTAAAATAAAAATATGAAATATTAGAGATATATGACATAGATGATTGGTGGGCTTAGAAGCCACGAAGGTCCCAATATGCAAATTTAAATGTGCCAGGACTCAGATATGATTGGCTGGCTGGGAAGCCATGAAGGCAACAATATGCAAATTTAAATGTGCCAGGACTCAGATATGATTGGCTGGCTGAGAAGCCATGAAGGTCCCAATATGCAAATTTGAATGTGCCAGGACTCAGATATGATTGGCTGGCTGGGAAGCCGTCCAGGTCCTGATATGTAAATTTGAATATTACAGTCCTTACAGAGGACTGACTCCCTGGGGACCTGGCAGAAATATATAGAAATACAATGATTACCCAGAAATACTGCATTTAGTAGAAATACTATGTTTTAGCAGAAATCCTATAAAATAGCAGAAATAGTATGATTTAGCACAAATGCTGTATTTAGCACAAATCTTATAAAATAGCAGAAATAGTATGATTTAGCAGAAATGCTGTATTTAGCACAAATACTGAAAAGCAGCACAAATGCTATGACTTAGCACAATAGTAATAACTTAAATAGAAAAATTGGAAAAGCAAAATGGACAGCTGCAAAAGTCCCACAAGCACAGAGAGACACACACAGGATCAAATTCAGTCAACCAGTCTAAATATATTGAATTTAAATCATACAATAAGATGCTCCCATAAAACTCTCTCTCGCCTCTCTCTCTCTCTCTCTCACTGTCACACACACACACACACACACACACACACACACACACACACACACACAGGAGAGAAAATCAAGTTTCTAGGTCAGTCAAGCAGCCTGGGAGCTGCTAAATTTGAATCCACCAATCAGAGAGGCTGTGTACTTTTTCCCGCCAAAACAGGTGCAGCCGTTTTTACACACACAGAGCACAGAGACAGGATTTCTGCAGTGAATTTCTCATAGTGAGGATTCCTCTCAAACAAATGGCCATAATTTCCTAACCGTGAGGGGCTAGAACAGTCATTCTTACACCGTTTTGTTTAGAAGAGATGGGGAATCTTACAGTGTTGACAATTTATCATTACAATATGAATTATTGAAGATATTTGACTTCTAATGCACCATAACTGAGTAGAGCAAAAAGCAAAAACTGCCTTGACTTGCCCTCAAACAACCCTTTCTAACTCTAAATCTATTTGGAGTATCAATATCATTCTTTCACCGTAAGAGACAGCAGGCTTTGGTGAACAATCATGGAAATTTTCAGGTCTCTGTGGAAATCCATTAAAAGATATGACGAGAGAAAAAAGTGGTTCATTTCAGAGTTTGAAATCTGAAGAAATCTGAGCGAAGGACGAATTTCCTACCCTCAAACAAGTCTAACTCATTTCAGAACGGTAATAGGTGAGAAAGAAATTCTTGAATTGTGAGCGTCAGGAGTGTCTGAAGATATACGGGGACAAGCCTCATGTTTTAACTTCGCTTCGTTAAGGAGATATGACGATTCGAATATGCCTCTCATTAGAGAAATCAAGCGATGATTTTGAACAAACTCTCCATTGACTTTCTATGGAGAGTTTTCTGACTTTGTGTTGGTCTGAGGGATTTGCCAAAATTCTATGAATCTCACAACAATGATAGTAACATTTTCTGAAAGCCAGCAAAAATACCTACGTTTTGATGTATAATTTGTGTGGGTTAAGTGAAAATTGAGCGAGTAGCAAGAAGTTGTTCAGACATGAAGAGAAAATTGCCAAAGGTACAGTGGCTCACTTAGAACCAACTGCATAGCAACCATAACAACGCATGTATTTTGTGAAAAATCACAAAGATGAAACTCAAAACTTAAAGAGGATAAGATGAAAACGGTAACAGATATGAAAAAGCTGAATCATTCATGAATAGCCCAATAATTTGTGAACATTTTAAAATTTGAATGGTTGTTCTAGGCGAAAGTATGAGAACGTAGTTAAGTTTCAAAAAGAGTAAGTTTTAGCAGAATTATGGAAGTTTCCCATTCATTTCAATGGGACAAATTAAAGGAAAAAAACGTAATATTTTAAAAAGTATAAGAGCAAAAATACCAAAAGTCATTGCGGAAAGAGCAAAAATAGCAGAATAGTTTAAAATTTGAACGGTGAAAATAGCACAAAAATTGTGGAAGTAGTTCTCTGACAAGCGAAAAACGTCGGAAGCAACTTGAAGAATAATAATAACTAGAAAATTTGCATTTCCTGCGAAAATGCAGTGTGGATGCTTTAAAGCTGAAGCTTTCTGCTGAAACTAGCTGAAAAAGCTGAGAAGTTGCAGAAATTGTAAAAACTTTGCAGAAGCAAAGGAACTTTGCTAAAATGTAGTAACTTAGCAGAACTGCAATATCTTAGAGGAAACATAATACTTGGCAGAAATACAATAGCATAGCAGAACTTAGCAGAAATATTGTAACTTACCAGAAACACGATAACTTCTCAAAAATACAAGAATTTAGGAGAAATAGTATAAGATAACAGAAAGAATATATTTAGCCAAACATTCTTAAACATTACAGAAATACTATGATTTAGAAAAACAGTACAACATTGCAGAAATGCTGTGATTTACCAGAGACACTGTAATATACTATGAATATTGTAATTTTAAATAAATACTATGTTTTAGCAAAAATACTCCAGTTTAGCATAAATATTATAACATAGCAGAAATACTACTCTATAGCAGAAATGCTATATTTAGAAAGAAAAAATATAATATAGTAGAAATACTATGATTTAGCAGAAATCCTACAATATAGCTTAATAACAATGATTTAGAACAGATACTATGATTGAGCAGAATAGTAATAACTTAAGTGAAAATATTGGAAAGGTAAAATGACAAGCTGAATAAAAAATAACATGATTAACTTCACTCAAAACTAATTTTTGTTCACCTGTGAAAAAATAAAATAAAAATACATTTAGAAATACAAATAAGAACAGCGTCTTATTTGTGTGTGTCTTTCTCTCTCTCTCTCTCTCTCTCTCTTACACACACACACACACACACACACACATTTAGGCACACACACACACACACACACACATTTAGGCTCACACACACACACACACACACACAGCATCAGCAAGTGAACAGGGGCTGTTAACAGCATGTTTCTAGGTCAGTCAAACAGCTGTGAGATTCTCAATTTGAATCCACCAATCAGAGGGGCTGTGTGCTTTTTCCTGCCAAAACTGGTGCATAAAGTGCAGGCTTTTACAGCACAGAGAGAGACAGGATTTTTGCAGTCTATTTCTCATAGTGAGGACTCCCCTCAAACAAACAGCCATAAATTCCTAACTGTAGGGGCTAAAACGGTCATTCTTAGACCGTTGTGTTCAGAAGACATGGGAGAATCTTGAAATGTTGACCATTTAAAATAAAAATATGAAATATCATAGATATATGACATAGATGATTGGTTGTCTTAGAAGCCATGAATGCCCCAATATGCAAATTTGAATGTGCAAGGCCTAAGATATGATTGGCTGGCTGGGAAGCCATGAAGGCAACAATATGCAAATTTGAATGTGCAAGCCCTCGGATATGATTGGTTGTCTTAGAAGCCATATAAAAAGCAGTAAAACTGTACTATGATTTGGTAGAAAAACTATATTTAGCACAAATCTTATGAAATAGCAGAAATAGTATGATTTAGCACAAAAGCTGTATTTAGCACAAATACTGAAAAGCAGCAGAAATGCTATGACTTAGCACAATAGTAAAAACTTAAATAGAACAATTGGAAAAGCAAAATGGACAGCGGAAAAAATGCTGAACATGCAAAGGGTCCCTCAAATGTAATTGTTAAATGAAAAGAAAAATCAGGAAAAAAGTATAACAGTCACACAATCACAAATATGGACACATATGGAAACACACATGCACAGAGAGACACACACACAAGATCCAATTCAGTCAACCAGTCTAAATATATTGAATTTGAATCTTACAATGAGATCATCCCATAAAAGGCTTTCTCTCTCTCTCTCTCTCTCTCTCTCTCTCTCTCACACACACACACACACACACACACACACACACACACACACACACACACACACACACAAGATCCAATTCAGTCAACCAGTCTAAATATATTGAATTTGAATCTCACAATGAGATCATCCCATAAAAAGGCTTTCTCTCTCTCTCTCTCTCTCTCTCTCTCTCTCTCTCTCCCTCTCTCTCTCTGTCACACACACACACACACACACACACACACACACACACACAACACACACACACACACACAGGGAGAGAGAAGTAAGTTTCTAGCTCAGTCAAGCAGCCTGGGAGCTGCTGAATTTGAATCCACCAATCAGAGAGCCTGTGCACTTTTTCCCGCCAAAACAGGTGCAGGCAGCACAGAGAGACACAGGACTTTTGCAGTCTATTTCTCATAATGACGACTCCCCTCAAACAAAAGACCATAATTTCCTAACCGTAGGGGCTAAAACAGTCATTCTTAGACCATTTTATTCAGAAGACATAGGGGAATCTTCAAATGCTGACCATTTAAAATAAAAATATGAAATATTAGAGATATATGACATAGATGATTGGTGGGCTTAGAAGCCATGAAGGTCCCAATATGCAAATTTAAATGTGCCAGGACTCAGATATGATTGGCTGGCTGGGAAGCCGTGCATG